>NC_134829.1:47808488-48030712 GCF_004210375.1 Tachypleus tridentatus | reverse complement strand
GTGGCATGGAGAAGAAGGGGTCACTTAGTGGAGCAGAGGGTACACTTGTCATGGATACCAAGCTTAAAATTATTGAAATACTTCAGGTAAGTTTTGTTGACTGTGTGTTTCTAGTGGAACACCTGAAATAAACAAATGAGCTTGTGATTGTATATCCAAGGGTTTTACATGAATATTTTGCGATTGGTGTCCTGTCATCCCAAATGATGCTTTTTCCTTCCCACGTTAGAGCAGCCTGTTGCACCATTTATATTATATACAAGTTACTGTCTATAGTTTACTGGTTCATAAATATGCTGTATGTTTGAAATTGTATTTACTTTTACTTACACATGCAAAGTCATCCAGCATTTATTAGAAAATATTTATTTAACATATCATATTAACTTGTTAACTTGTGCTTATTATGACTTTTCTCAAAATACATTGTTAAATGTACTCTTGTGGTTTTTAATTTTATTTGGTGCTATCTGTTTTTTTTATTAGAAATTTAAGTATCATTTAACTGCTTTATAAACTGTCTGAAACTACATGTCAGTGTTAATTAACATCAACAAGGTGAACATTCAGTTTTGGAAGTGATGAAGGACACAAAAATATAGGCCTTTCTTGTTTTTGTTGTTGTATCATTTAATTGTAAGATCATACTTAATATTCTTGTATGGTTAATGAAGGTGCTATCATTTCATGACTAAGATGTGTTTATCAAACTGTGATGAAAGAAACTTTAAATATTTCTGAAATATGAAACAAAATTATTGACTTGTAACCTCAGGCTATATTTTATAATACTTAAAAGTATAAGAAATAGTAATGTATAGATTAGTGGTCTAAAGAATCTTGTGTGTCAAAGTGACATAGCTATTAATAAAAATCTTACCAGGTCATCCTTTAAGTAATGTCTCATTTTAGGTTCAGGAAAAGAGAAAGGATTTCAAATGCTTTTAATGTTATTTAATCATTAATGTATGTTTCATTGTTATTAATTACTTCCTGCAAATGATTCACAAGCTTCTGAATGCCACTTCTATAAAATTCTTGGGGTTTGGATAAAAAGAATGTAGAGAGGGTAGTTTTGACATCTTCATGTGTTCCAAGCTCTTTTCCATCAGGATAGTTCTGCAAACTTTGGAATAGATGATAATCAGATGGTACAAGGTCTGGAGAATGAGGAGGATGTGGAAGTTTTTCCCAGTCTAGCTCTTCAGTCTTTGTAGATGTGATCCTTGCTGTATGGGGCTGTGCATTATCCTGGTGTAACACACCTGTATGATTGATCAAAGCAGGCCTCCTTTCTTTCAGTGCAACATTCAATTGCTCTAACTGTTGACAATGGAAATTTGATATAATTGCACATTGAATGGCAGCAACTCAAAGTGGATCACACCAACAATATCCCACCAAACTCTTAACAAGACCCTCCTAGGGTGGAGGTCCATTTTGGGCTGTGCTTTAGCCAGTTTACCTGCACTGAACTATTGTCTGCAGTGCTTAATATTTTTATAAAATATCCATTTTTCATCTCCAGTCACTAACCTCCAACAAAGGTAAGTTATGATCACGAGAATGCAGAGAAGTGGAAATGTCCACTCTTGCTCTGAGGTTGGCTTCTGTCAAATCATGGGGGACCCATTTTTCAAATTTTGACACCTTTCCAAGCTGTTGCATATGACAGTGAACTGTTTAGTGGTTTGAATTAAGGTTCTGTGCTAGTTCTTCAACTGTTACAGCACAATCTTCATCAAGTGCAGCCAGCAGCAAGTCATCATTAAACTCAACAGGATGACCTGAATGTGGCGCATCACTTAAGCTGTAGTCACTGGATCTGAACTTCTGAAACCACCTTCAACATTTTCTTTCATTGAGAGACTCTACACCATAAACACTTTGAATGTTCCGTGTAGTTTCTGCTGCCTTTTTTAAACTCGTAAATCATTATATGCCTAATGTGCTTTTCAAATGCATCCATCTTTGTAAGGGTTTATTTGATTAATGATCTGAAAAAGTGGGGTTGGGTTAGTTTAGTTGTCTGAACATTTGTATACACATCCTCCTACATATTTTAGTCATTAAAGCCTCCTACAAAGACAGAAGTGATGATGCACTTTCTATATTAAATTTTTGGACATTACTTTTGGGATGACCTAATACACCTCTTTTATTCTTTAACTTGGTATGTGCTAAACTTTAAAATTAACCCAATTCACAAAGTTGGTTCATGTTGATCAACCAATGCTTGTGTTTAAATGTCAGATATCATTGTTTTCTTACACTTAATTGTCCCTAAAGATAACTTTATTTGCGAGATACACAGAATTTCAAAATCATTTTACCAGGAGTTCATGTTATTGTTTTTTTTCTAGTTCATTCTTAATGTCAGGCTTGACTACAGAATCACTGGATTGCTGTCAATTTTTAAACGTGAGTTTGACGAAAGTCATGGACAACAAGCTACTGATGAGACCGTTACTATTGGTGAAAAAGGTTGGTATAACTTATTATATGCTATAGTCTGTGCTAAATTTGTGAGTATAGTAAGTGTGGCTTTTTAAGTTTTGCATATCTTGTGGTTTTATATTCATATTTTAAATTTAACTTGGCATAATTAAGTTATTGTAGCTTTAAATTAATGAGCAAAGCTAATGAAACACAATGTTTAAACTACATCAGATGATTAAAGTGCAGTCACTTGGGCACCCTCACCCAGTTATCATAAACTCATGTATTAAGCTAACTGTGCAAAATACTTATAATATTTTGATTTTATTATAATGCAGAATAATCATTGTAATAAAAAATAACTTAAAATTTATGAATATAAAAAATTCATAAATAAAATTATATGTATTAAGTGTCCTAACCAACACTTTGTTCATATAAGAACAACTACATGGTATTAAAAGTTGCACTTGCTTTGACTGGCTTAATAGATTTATGTTAGTCATAAGTCCATAGAATGGAAGGTAACAGTGTGAAATAATCTTTATAATAGAAAAATAAAATGGAAGATTTGAAATAATTACAATGTAGAATAATCATTGTGTTAAGGTAATAAACATAAAAGTAATAATAAAAGCAGATAGCATTAGTTAGAATATTTAATATATATTTTTGCACTGAACTGAAAGTTGCATCCATTTAAATTGAAATCTGTGCCATGGTAAAATTTAGTTTGGACAACTTAACAGTTGAGGCTAGTCCTAAACCTATAAAGCTAATGTTGTGAGAAATCTAACTTGTTTTAAAAAAAAAACAAAAAAAACTATTTGTCACATCACGCTTGATTTCTTTTATTTCTTAAAATAGAAGGAGTCATAAAAGTCAAACTGCATTTATACAGATAGAATAATTTGATTACTGTCTGCCCATTACAATTTTAGTGAAGGGTTGTAAGGGAGCTGTGGTGGTTAGTTTGGGTACTTTGAAACCTTACAAGTGTTGGTATAATAAGCATGAAGTAAATAGGTAGTGTGGAATCACTTAGCCCAGAGTGTATACATTTTATCATGAAAGTAAAAATATTAATTCAGTTTTATTATTATATTGTTTCTGAATTGAGTTTTCTTATGCTATCGCACCAACGTTTTTAAATAAAAAAACAAACCTCTAATAAGCAAAGACTTTAAGGAATTGTCAAATATTTTTTTCAGTTTTGTTGTCTATGCATTTTATTTTGTATTTCAGTACATAGGATAACAACAATGTTAGATTATACTTTTATTGCTAAGCAATATGTTATATAAGCCATTGTTGGAACACTGTATTACCAAAAGGCACTGTTAATCTGACTGGTTTTTGCCAGTAATTATGCTACAAGTATTCCACAAGCTCATTTTATGAATTATCTCAATATTGATTGGCTTGCAAAAGAATTTATCAATGTTTGACTGCATTTTTATTCTGCTTTGTTGATCAAGCTTGTTTTTATAATTTTTATTTATTTCAGTTAGCTATCAAATAACAAGTTAGGTTGGGAATAATAGTATTTACTTTGTCATTTTTGATGGTCTAAATGCTAGTAATCTGTATGAAAGAGACTAAGAAATTAATTAACAAAGCAGTATCTTTACAGTTAGTTTATGAGAAAAATAAACTAGAAAAAAAATCTTAGGGGAGATTATTTTATTCACATTGTTAAAAACAATTTAAGCTACATAGAAAAAATCAAAAACATTGTGCACGTATCAAAATTTGGGGCTGCTTTAAGAAATGGAAATATGATTGTGTAAGAAAGCATGTACATAAATTTTCAATAAGATTTAGGGAATGTTTGTTTTGAATTTCATGCGAAGCTACACAAGGACTATCTGCATGAGCTGTCCCTAATTTTCAGTGTAAAACAAGAGAGAAGGCAACTAGTTATCACCAACCATTGCCAACTCATGGACTACTCTTTTACCAATGAGTAGTGGGATTAGCCATAAGGTTATAACTTCCCCATGGCTGAAAGGGCAAGTGTGTTTGGTGTGATGGGAATTTGAACCTGCAACCCTCATATTAAGAGTCGAGTGCTTTAACCACCTGGCCATGCAGGGCAGATTTAGAAAAGTAACATTTTACGCACTTGCTGGAAGTGAAATTAATACTTTCACAGATGTTTGTAAGAAATTTAAATGATATGTGTCATTGCATAGAAAATTATTTATCTGTATCTTATGTTTCTCTTTAATGCCAAGGCTTTATTGTACAGGATCTTAGTTGTTGACAATTGGCAAATGAGCAGAGAAATGAAAAATGTTCTTACATGCACTGTGCCAAACAAGGTAGAATTTTAGAGTTTTCAGTACTTATTTGTTTTATTATGTTAATGTGTATCATTTAGAATGGTTATTAAGAAAAGGCATATTTATATTATTTTTGATAATTGTCACTGTCTTCTCCTTGAAAGGAATAAATCTTGAACGAATTGGTCAGCAAGCAGAAGCTATATTTGGTGGAACGTAAGAGAAATTATTTTTATCAGTTTTATAGTCTTTAGAATCAAACAGTGACATATAAATAACTTATGGAATTTGTATGTTTAAAAAGAATAAACATGATTGACATGTTTAAAGCACATCAGTGGATTTTTTTTTTGTGAAAGTGTTGTGTTTGTCAGTTGTAATTATATACTTGCTAGCTATTTTGATTGTTGTTAGATTACTTTTAATTTAGTCTGTTTTTACCTATTAATGGTATCTTATGAAACTTTGATAAAAACATGTTATATACACTTTAAATTCTGCTTACCAGGTGATATAACAGTATTCTTAGTTATGATAAACAAAATTTCATTTTCAATTTCTGTAAAGATATAAATTGTGTACTTAGATGACTAATAATGCTTAATAACTTTTTGTTATGCCTTTAAACAGATTGTTTATTTTAGGTGTATATGATTCTCTAAACACAAGCTTATTGTATGTAATGTATATAGGTGGTCAGTTCTGAAACAGAGTAATGTCTTGTTTAAAACACTGAATGTATGCAATTGTTCTGAATTTGTCTCTTACTAATGGTTTTGACAAGAAACTAGATTTTGTTATTAACTAAGTATTTAACTCTCCTAATTTTTTTCACTTTCTGTTATTCAGTCTGGTTGTAAATATATAACAAAGGTGCATTATTTTTATTTTCATTCTATGCTAGTGACGACTATTCAGAAGTAGACCTGGATGGCCAAGGTGGCCGAACATTCCTGAGAGTTCTTCTCCATTTAACCATGCATGATTATCCTCCATTGATATCTCGGGCTCTTCACCTTCTCTTCAGACACTTCAGTCAACGTCAGGAGGTACTTCAGGCTTTCAAACAGGTCAGTAGTATCTTAAGAATAAAGAATAGATGTTGGTCTGAAAACAAAAAGTTAGTGGCCAGTTATTTATGATAAAGGACATAGTTTGTTAACAACTTAATAACAATTTTAAATAGTTGAGAAGATAAAAAAAAAAAAATACATGTTTTCATATTTATTTGCTATTACATGATATAGTATTAGGCTTGTTATATTTTTAAACATCACATTAGATTTTCAAAAATTAAAAGTGTATAATAACAGTTTTCCAACTTTACTATAGTAATTGCTGTTGTAAGAAATTACTTGTATAAATAGTATTCCAGTTGTCCTGATAAGCTCTGAATTATGTAAAACAAGTCATATGATGTGGTTATAATACTTATATGTATATGTTATTCTAATTGGTGAAAGTTCCTAAGGAAATAAATTAATAATCCAGTGATTAAAAATATAATAGGCCTTCACTGATTAAGTACAGTCGATTCTTTGCCTCTTGAAAAAGGCATACACACCATAATAATTATATGATCTTGTCAGAAGAAACAGTATACTATTAAAATAATTGTGATTGTATCTATAAATATGGAGTTATGAAAAGGTAAGATTATCTATTTTCTTATGAATCTTGTATCATTACTCTTGGTTTTAGGTGTATAATTAAACCTTTATTTCTACTTTAATGTTGCTTGTTTTGCACTATTTTTCCAGCATAGTATTTGATTCTCAAAGCATGAAATGGTGAAAATAAAGCATGTGAGTTGTATGTGATTAATATATTTTAACAAGTGATAAGAAACCAGTTTTCTTCATTGCAGGTCCAGCTGTTGGTGTCGGGAAGTGATGTCGAGAACTATAAACAAATAAAAACTGATTTAGATGAGTTAAGACTCTTGGTAGAAAAATCAGAGCTTTGGGTTTATAAAGCAAAAAGTGATGAAGGTGGAGCAAAAAAGAAGAAAAAGAAAACAGATAATGAAACTGACGGAGGAGATGATGAAAAGAATGAACAGAAGAAGTCGAAGAAGAAAACTGGATTGGTGAATATAGACCTTAAAGTTGTTTTGGTTCTCCATCACATTTTCTTTTAGATGTGATTCAGCTCAGAATTTGAAAAACTGTTTAAGATGGCTTCATCAGGATAAAGTGTGCCTGAATAATTTACAGTAAAATTGTACTTTCTTTCAAATATATGCTACTTAGTCAAAAAAAATTGCATGTCAGAATGTCTATCAGTCATTTACCTTATGACTTTGATGTAACATTTTTATTAAGTATTTCAAAATAGGATAGTGCAATGCAATGTAGTGTAAAACCATAGTAAAAACAGGAAAAGTGTAACAGAAGTAAGGTATGGATGTTATTGCATTTAACATTGTTTATGACAAAGCAGATTTAGCACATATAGTGTTAAATTATGTACTTTCACCTTTAGTTAATTATATGATCAGAGTGAGACTGTTTTCTTGGATGTTTTTGGTTTATCTTTCAGTACTAAACATATCCTTTCCTTTTGTTCTCAAATGTCATGTGATGATATTTTATTTCAGCCTGTGATAAAAAAGTTAAAATGTGATTTTGTTAAATTTATCAGACTTGTTAGGTGTCTTATACAGTATTGAAAATATTTATGGAAATGACAAATAAAATGCAAATAGGTGGAATTGCTTCTCATTATTGTAAAAAAACAAAATTGCAGCAGTTTAAAATGTCTTGACAACTTACACTGACTGGTTGTCATCAACCTATCAGTCACTGTTGCCCCCTAGTGGCACAGCAGTATGTCTGCAGACTTGCAATTCCAGAAACAGGGTTTCAATACCTGTTATAGGTGGAGCACAGAGAGCCCACTGTGTAGATTTTTGCTAATTTACAAACAAACAAACAGTCAGTATTACACCACACAAACATAGTGCCTATAAATGTAAAGGCAGTTATAATCATACTAATCCCAGCAGTAGTGTGATGAATGCACTTATAACTCTGGGGAGATAAATAATACATGACTGACTTACAAAAATCAAAGCTTTAGTTGTGAATGTTGTTCCCTGAAACAAATGAAATAAAAATTCATGTTTTGTTAAAAGCTGAATGGAAACTAGAAGATCTGTGAAAGTAAATGCTATTTATAGTTGAAATAAGTGAGATAGAAAGCTTTCAAAAGTGATGTTAAGTGATTGTATGTATTATACTATAGTCTGTTGGAGATTCTACTAATACCTTAGTACTAGTACAGATGTGAGTGTTACCTTGAGAACAGTAAAATACATGTTAGTACTAAATAGCCCCTCAGTATGTAGCATCTCAAAAACCACTGTGTTAGAGAGAGAACCAAATCAAAATATGGTAATGGGAATCAGACTTGAAACAATGGAATATTGAAAAACTAGAAGGTTTGCAGATGAAACCAAATTTATATTATTTGGCTACAATCAAAAATTACTTAATGGTAGAGACAGATGTATTATGGTGAGTGTATAACGTTTAGAGTGAAGCATGCTAAGAGACAAACTATGTATATTGGCTGTATCTCAGTCACTGATGTAGAAAATGTTTACAGAATTGATGGCATCTTATACAACCAGATTACAATCCATTGTGTCATTTGCTTAGGAATAAGATGTTGATGGAATACTTGTAAATTAAAGTCTCAGTATGAAAAGAATTTAACATCTTAAACCCAAGCAGATTCTGTCAGCATCTGGCCCAAAATCCTGATTTACCCACTGGACAGTGATAGTATCTCATAAAAATTTCTCTGACTGAAAAGTAATCCAAATCATGTTGTTATCTACAAAATTAAGTAAACCGAGTTTTATAAGGTATGATGATAATTATATGAAAACAATTTTGGCAGGACACGCACAGTGTTATGGGTTTAAAGAGTTAATAATAGGGATTTATATGGAAACTAAGAGGTCAAATAGTAGCAACCAAGCAACTTCTCTGGGTTATGAGGTGTACTGCAGAATATTTAGAACAATATTTCACAATTGTATATCAGAATGGTTGGTGGTATGGGTATTAACACTTTTAGTGATAAGCAGAGAAGTTCTGAGATACGTTTTTATTTCAAGTGGTTTTCTCATCATCAAGAAATATTCAATTATAAAATACACGTGATAGCATATGGTGTAAAGATATGTTTAAAGCAATTACAAAATATTAAGGTATTCACTTTTCCATATTCTATAATAATCTATTTTACTAATGATGAATTAGTTATTTATTTGGAATTACATATTGTTTGTCCCTCGTTTATGAGTATAATTTGTGCATTTTATAATTATTTCCAATACTTATTGGTCATATTTTGACTGATTTTCACATCACATTCTGTCTTAACTATATTCATTAACCTGTTGACTGCCAAGTATTTCAGCTGCTACGGCAACTCCGAACCAAGTTCAAAATACAACTCTAATGCTTCTTAATTTTGTAACTTGTTCCGTGACGTCATTTTGGATCAAAAGTGAAACAATTTGTAAGTATGTCAAATGCATGTCTTTAAAAACACATTGAGAACGAATTAACTCATCCGTGGCACTCTGTTACCAATCGGCTTGGACGAGTTATCTCGTCTATGGCACTGAACAGGTTAATGAGAAATTCACAGAAATGCTGAAGAGAATGATATGAAGTTTTTTATAAAAATATAAATGTATATTAGAACCAGTTTTTGATATTGTAGTTAGGATATTTTTCACAAAAGCATTAGAAACAATGAAATGGAATTTCTTAACATGGGCACTTTCAGAAATTATTTGTTAGAACTTTAGTAACCTGTATGTAAAGTTTGTTAAATCTAACTTGTTCTTATATAACATGTTTAGTGGTGGATCTGTGTACATTTTCAAGGGAAGATCTCAATATGGGTTTGAAAGTTAATGTTGTACATCTTGTAGAATCTTGGAGCAACACCAGCTACTGAAGGATCAGCAATAGATCTGGACATTGGCCCTTCACTTGACTCTTCTCAATCTAAAAATTACAAAACTATTCAACAGGTACTAAACAATGTAAACCCACATATGCAGAATTATGAGCTCTTAAAACCTACTCCTAATATAGTTGAAAGTATGTTGTATTTTGTGTAACTGTGTGTCTGACTGAATATTTTTTTTTAATTATTTAAAAAAAAGGAAGCAAAAAAGGTATATCTAAAGCAAGAGTAATTTGGATTCTTTGAATATTTATGAAATTCTGTAATAATTTGAGTATAAATCTTATGCTTCATGTATCTTTCTTATATTAGTAATTATATTGTAGTGGACAAAGCATGTATATATCTATGTATGTGGCCAAAATAACCTACAGTATGATTCCACCCGTTGAATGGCACCACAAACTTAAAATTCATAAACCTTTGCTATTTTGGTATTTAAGATTCATGCAACAAATAAAATAACTGTTGTATGTGCAACAACCATTTCTTCATAATAAAACACAACTTCAAATAAAAGCACTCACCTCACAAGAACACAACTTTCACTAGGACTGACATGAGGGTTTAATTATATCTTTATTGATGTAATTTTTAAATATAGTACTGAGAAACTGTAGTTTTTCAAATTTTTCATTGAAGGATAATAGTTTTAATAACTTATACAGAGATTACAGTTTACATTGACACAATCTGAACACGTTTTCCCATGCAGCACTTTCTAGAAAACTCCTTCTATAAGACATTCTTTTTTTAAAAAATTTTTCAATGAGGTGTAAATACTACGATTAATGATTACTAGCAGAGACTGCCACCCTTGGAGTGTTTTATTACTAGTATTTATGAATTACGAAAGGTAGATGTGAATCTTTTATGATGTAATTTTGAAGTTCATTCTTTTTTTACATCCAGATATTACTAAGGTTGATAAGGCTGTGTGTCCAGGAAACTCCAGGTGGTGCCAAGAAACCTCGTAAGCATGAACAGAGGCTTCTTCGAAACATGGGGGCTCATTCAGTGGTTTTAGAATTGTTGCAGATACCATGTGATAAGGTTAACAAAGTTGAAAAATTGATTTCTTTGTGTATTAACTTGTAGAGAAGGTTTAACCTAGTCTTCATTAAAATATTGTTATTAAAGAGTAGTTCTCAAAAATTAATGTTTAATGAATTAGTGGCATTGAAATATATTTAATTTTAGTTTTAATGTGATTAATTAAACCATTATATAATTTTAATCAGAAAATTTTCTGTGTAAAATATAGGATCATTTAAATTCTGTTGAAAGAGGTTTAAAACAGTTGATACATTTTCTGTGTTAGTTGTAAATTTTCTTTTAGAAGGTAAATTATTTTTTCCATGAATCATTATGTTATGCCTGTTGTTTTTCATAATTTGGTTTTGAAATTATAGAAAGAAGATGTCCGAATGAACGAGTTACTGAAGTTAGCTCATGAATTTCTCCAACACTTTTGTTTGGGTAACCAGGCTAACCAGGCACTCATGCATAAACATATAGATCTGTTTCTAAATCCTGGGGTAAGGAAAAGGTTTATGATATTTAAAATATGGGGTACTTGATAGTTCCAAACTTTAATAAGTTAGAAACTAATGTTATTGAATTTAATTGTGATTATAAAATCAAAGTTAATTTATTATTTTAACCAGAAGTCCTAAACAAAGTTTGTTTTATTTAGAAATTTTTAGAATTAGTAAAGAAATTTTTCAAAAACAAATCAGATTCTATTTACAAGACAAATCTTATCAATTGTATTTCAATTTAACACCTGCTTATAAAATCAAAGTTAATTTATTATTTTAAATCAAAGGTTCTAAACTACATAGTTTTGTTTATCTCTCAGTATTACTTTTTTTTGAATAAATCGTTTAAATATTTTTATTTGGATAGACATACAGAAAGAATTGTTCAGAAGTAAGTTGAAGGCTTGTATGTTAAATAAGTTTTAACAAAACCTGTTGTTTCAAGTTGAATGATTTCTTTGAACAATTTGACAAAATTTCCTAATATAAGGTTTTTGTTCAAAGGCATAAATAATCATTTGTAAGTATCTTGATGTAGAATATATTAGTTTTAAGATTTTTTCCATTTTATTCCTGTATGTTTATTCCAAAGCTATACACAACAGTTCTTTATGATATACTAGAAACGTGTGCTAGTACAGTATTGATGTTTTTTTACAGTACTTTCTTTGATATGTAGTCTGATCAAATTGTAAAATACAAGTTTGAATTTCTTTTACCTTACTCTTGTTATTAAACCAGTACTTGTTTCTATTATGCTTACAATCTAGTCACAGTTAAAGGTAAGCTATGAACTTTTTATAGTATATTATAATATGTTTAACATTTTTAACACAAAATTGTTAATTTCATAAACCACTAAATCTACAAAAAATAATTAAATGGTACATGTTTTTTTTTACATTTTTATTGTAAATGTAATTTACACAAAGGGTGTTTCTTGCAACATTTTCATTAGTTTGTTAGGATACAAATTAATATTTTGTGTTTTAATATAGTGTGTGACCTGAATTAGTAACTAAAATTACTTATGAAAAAATATTTCAACACTGAAAAATCATAATTACAATCATTTAGAACTTCATCTACACTTTGGTAATGAACATTTATGAATTATAAAGAAAGATAACACCATTTTTAATTATTGTAATTACACGTGTTAACACCGTATTTAATTATTGTAATTACACGCGTTAACACCGTATTTAATTATTGTAATTACACATGTTAACATGTAGTAATAAGACCTGCAAGTCACAGTTTAATATTCAGATAGTTAATTATGAAACTCTTAAACTCTTGATTCAGTGCTAAAGGTGTGGTGTTTTTTGATTCGGTGCTAAAGGTGTGGTGTTTTTGCTTATACTCATCTGGTGGTTATAGCACTTCACCCACAATTTGCGGGCTGTGTATTCAAACTGTCTTCACGGAACATGGTCGCCCTTTCAGTTGTAGGAGAATTTTAGTGCTGTAGTCAGTCCCTCTGTTTGCAAGCAAAAAAGAAACTCAAGGGTTAGGATTGGGTGATGTTAACTAGCTGCCTTCTCTCTAATATATCATTGCTAAAATTGGGATGGTTATCTCAGATGATCCGTGTGTAATCTTGTACAAAATTCCAAACAGACTCAACCAATTTATGAGGAAAACTTTGTTTTAAGAGTAATGTTTCTTTAAATTTTTAACACATTTATATTTTCTTTATAAAATAGTTTTCTTAAAGCTTTTGAAATGCAGTGGAATTGTTTATTTCTCCTAGCAATCAGATTTTCAATAATGTTTTACTGCCACTCATTACTTTTATTTACTGTAATATGTTGTAACTTCCTGATTTCTTCTTGCATTTATCATGAACTTCCATCAGTGATGTTTAATTTTACACTTTTTGAACACCATACTATGTACGATTACAACATGAAGTGTATAATGTTATCATTTGGTAGTTTGAAATGAGTATCTGTGACCTTTGAAAGCATTCAAAGGTGTTAACCTCTAATGATGTTAAATGATGTTTACTTATAGCTTATGGTAAATTTGAGTGTGTTTGAGATTCATCAGAGTTGTATCATTATTTTTAGCATCTGTTTGTCCGGGTAGATTTGGGTGTATTTGAGATTAATAACATTGTTATTATTTTTAGCTCCTGGATGCCCAGACAATGCGCAGCATTTTTCAAGACAATGTAGCTTTGTGTAATGAAGTCACTGAACAAGTAGTACAGCACTTTGTACACTGTATTGAAACACATGGTAGGCATGTGCAGTATATAAAGTTTCTTCAAACTCTTGTAAAAGCTGAAGGTCAGAATCCACAGTTCATTCGCAAGTGCCAGGATCTGGTGATGCAAGAGGTAGGTTGAGCATTTCCTGTGCAATTTGCTATTTTTTTTGTGCCTATGTTTACTATTGTTTAATACCAGCTTTTTCATGAGAATGAGTGTTTTGTAAGAAAGTTAAAGGGAAGACAAAAACATTAAGTTTTCATTTGTTAACCTTTTCTCTGTTTGACACAAATTCACGATTTAACCTGTGATACTTTTTGACCTATTATATGAACTATATCATTTGGACTAAACATTTTTTGTAGATTTATTATTTAGAGTGTGCCATTAACCATGACATTCAAAAAACCTGAGTATCACATGATATTCATGAGTAAGAAGTTATTTTTAGTACAATAAATGATTCATTGCCATAATTGCTCAACATTCTAGAGCACTGCATCATCTTTTCTGCTTGCATGATATTTGTCTATGTAATAGTTTGAAGGGAAAATTGCTCTCTTCTTGTACATTTAGTAACAATCAGAGTCTAAGTGATAAATTTGGTTTCATAAAACCTATTTTAATATGTTTGCTTTGAGTGATCATATGTTACTGAAATTTGTCTGTCAAATCACCCAAGTATCAATTTTAATACTATAAAAACAGTGAAAGGGTTAAAGTGTAAGCCTGGCTATTAAGATTGTAAAGACAGAATTCTGTCCTGGAAGAAATTTCTGAGGTCAGTTTGTTTTGTTTTGTTGTTCAAATTTATAGTATTGCACAAAGGAGCTAGGAGTCAAAAATTAGATTTCAGGCTACTTCCAAAGAACAATGGAAAGTAGATTACAATGGAAACATCAAAATTGTATTAATCTTCATATTTAGTACAACAAACTCAGTGGAAGTGCTTGAGATGAGCAAACAGTTCATTTTTGTGTTTTCCTTTTTTTTTAATAACTGCAAACATTTTTTCAGGCATTATTGTAACATTTAAACAAAGAGTCATTTGGGATTTTATTCCACACGTGTCTAATACACTCCTTTAAAGTTTATTTGAAAGTAACTTTTGAGTTGTTAATTTTTTGATCTTTCAGATCTGATTAATTGGAGGTCAGTCAAATGACTCCAGAAGCTTCTTTCATGACTGAGTAATTTCTGCATAAGTTGGATGAGTGTTTGGGATCATTATCTTGTTGGTAGTAGAATCCTTTAACCACTAGTACACAAACCACTGGGTATAGCATGATGGATCGGTATCTGATGATACTTGCACTGGTTTATTATGCAGATATTTCTTGTAAACTCAGCAGAAAAACATCCTCAAACCATCACACTGTCTTCCCTTTGCTTCTTGTTAGGTGCTATGCATTGAGGTAAGTATCTTTCTTCTGCTGAACATATGGACTATACCACGAACCAGGTATTTCAGATTTGGACTCGTCCATCCATAACACCTTCTTCCAATCAACAGAAGTCCAGATTTTGTACTTTTTAGCAAATTTCAATCTCTTGACAATATTTAGAGATCAAAATAAGTTTTTTAAGCTGCTACATGACTAAATATTCCATTTTCGTTTAATCTTGATACTATAAATCTGGACACCTTTCTGTCAATTGGTACATGGTTGTTTATCCCAAGATCAGTGGCAGTCTTCCTTCTGTCCTGCAGGCTGCATAATTGAAGGTACTTAACATCAGTGACATTGATTTTAGTCATTCTGCCTCTTCCTTTCATATTATTAGATTTTTTATTTTGGTCTCTCAATCTCGGGTGTACTTGACAGTGTTTGGGGAATATGTCAAATCTGCAGTAATTTGTTGGATAGTCCAATCAGCATCACGCAAAGCTTGTGTATAAACTCTCTGCTCTACTGACAACAGTTGTTGTAAAAACAATCTAATAAATTTATAGGTATATATTGAACTGGCCATGTATTGGAAGTTACTGCATGCTTAACACTGTAACCATGTTAAATTTTAAAATTATTTATACTTACAAGAATAAATATGTGATTTCAGAAAAAGTTTCCAGTGGTAAGAAGGTTAAAAAGAGAAGATGTAAATAGTTGATTCTGGGTGTTTTAAGTTAATTAGAATGTATCAAAGATGAAAGCACGTGTACAGGACTTTGTTTATATGTATTGAAAATAATGACATTAGTAGCATGTCAGGGATTGCTGAAGTTTGTTTATAATATAAACATCAAGAAGTGACTAAAGGTTACTGAAACAGTTAACTGTATGATCAGGAAAATGTAAGTTATACTGCTATAGATTTACTATAAGTTAGTTTATTTTCTGTTAAAATATTGTACGTATATAGGATACATTTTCACTACTTGAATGACATTAGAAAAACATTAACAAAAGAAAGTAACTTTTATTTTTTATTTTCCTAATTTTATATTAGGTTGTTCTACTTGTAACCATTACCAGCATTAATTATCTGAATGTGTAATTAAAGGTTTCTAAAAAAAAAGTATTCTGTTTTATAATATTTCTCTGATCCTGACAGGATGTTTTTAAAATTTGTATGGAATATATATCTGTTCAGATAGTTTTGTCATTGTTTTGCAGTATGTATGTATGGTTAAGAATTTGAGCTTATGTTGCTAAAACTTCTCTAAATCCATCACATAAAAACTCTAAATTTCAAACCTTTTGCAAGGGAAGGATCATTCTCAGGATATGTAGTTTTTGTTAACATTGTATGTGTTATTAACTCTTGTCAATTAAACATTTTGTTAATTTTACAGCTAGTCAATGCTGGAGAAGATGTTTTGGTTTTTTATAATGACAAAGCCTCATTTAGTCAGTTTGTGGAGATGATGAAATCGGAACGTCAGAGGTTAGATGAAGCAGGACCACTTCAGTACCATATCAACCTGGTCAAAGTCCTTGCCCTCTGTACAGAAGGGAAAAATGTCTTCACAGAGATTAAGTGTCATTCTTTGTTATCATTAGATGACATTGTAAGGGTTGTGACCCATCCAGACTGTCTTCCAGAAGTAAGTAATAATGTATTAAGAAATTCATTGTTTTTTCTCTATTATAAAGTTGGATTTTTTTTAGTTATTCATACGATACTAACTGGTTGTATATAGTCTTGAAAAAATGTGCATATCTTTGTTTAATATAAACCAATTCATTTAAAAACTCACTCTTAATAAATTTCCTTTCTGTATATTTCCTTTCTGCAGTTTATATTACTGAACATACATACAGTTGAGTGTCAGAACTACAATGCAATTTGGAAGAAATGATCTATCATTAAAGTTCTTCAAATCAATAGTTTTGAATGTAGTTGTATAATTCTTATGATTAAATAAGTTTATTTTTAATGAAGTGTGACACTGATCAAGGGTTTGTTTTTTTCAGATCAAAGAAGCCTACATTGATTTCCTAAGTCATTGTTTCATAGACACTGAAGTTGAAATGAAAGAAATCTATACCAGTAGTCACATCTGGACCTTGTTTGAGAACTTTTTGATTGACATGGCTATGGTGAGTATCCGCTTTGTGTAGGAACTTTGTTGACCTTGTTTGAGAACTTTTTGATTGACATGGCTATGGTGAGTATCTGCTTTGTGTAGGAACTTTGTTGACCTTGTTTGAGAACTTTTTGATTGACATGGCTATGGTGAGTATCTGCTTTGTGTAGGAACTTTGTTGACCTTGTTTGAGAACTTTTTGATTGACATGGCTATGGTGAGTATCTGCTTTGTGTAGGAACTTTGTTGACCTTGTTTGAGAACTTTTTGATTGACATGGCTATGGTGAGTATCTGCTTTGTGTAGGAACTTTGTTGACCTTGTTTGAGAACTTTTTGATTGACATGGCTATGGTGAGTATCTGCTTTGTGTAGGAACTTTGTTGACCTTGTTTGAGAACTTTTTGATTGACATGGCTATGGTGAGTATCTGCTTTGTGTAGGAACTTTGTTGACCTTGTTTGAGAACTTTTTGATTGACATGGCTATGGTGAGTATCTGCTTTGTGTAGGAACTTTGTTGACCTTGTTTGAGAACTTTTTGATTGACATGGCTATGGTGAGTATCTGCTTTGTGTAGGAACTTTGTTGACCTTGTTTGAGAACTTTTTGATTGACATGGCTATGGTGAGTATCTGCTTTGTGTAGGAACTTTGTTGACCTTGTTTGAGAACTTTTTGATTGACATGGCTATGGTGAGTATCTGCTTTGTGTAGGAACTTTGTTGACCTTGTTTGAGAACTTTTTGATTGACATGGCTATGGTGAGTATCTGCTTTGTGTAGGAACTTTGTTGACCTTGTTTGAGAACTTTTTGATTGACATGGCTATGGTGAGTATCTGCTTTGTGTAGGAACTTTGTTGACCTTGTTTGAGAACTTTTTGATTGACATGGCTATGGTGAGTATCTGCTTTGTGTAGGAACTTTGTTGACCTTGTTTGAGAACTTTTTGATTGACATGGCTATGGTGAGTATCTGCTTTGTGTAGGAACTTTGTTGACCTTGTTTGAGAACTTTTTGATTGACATGGCTATGGTGAGTATCTGCTTTGTGTAGGAACTTTGTTGACCTTGTTTGAGAACTTTTTGATTGACATGGCTATGGTGAGTATCTGCTTTGTGTAGGAACTTTGTTGACCTTGTTTGAGAACTTTTTGATTGACATGGCTATGGTGAGTATCTGCTTTGTGTAGGAACTTTGTTGACCTTGTTTGAGAACTTTTTGATTGACATGGCTATGGTGAGTATCTGCTTTGTGTAGGAACTTTGTTGACCTTGTTTGAGAACTTTTTGATTGACATGGCTATGGTGAGTATCCGCTTTGTGTAGGAACTTTGTTGACCTTGTTTGAGAACTTTTTGATTGACATGGCTATGGTGAGTATCCGCTTTGTGTAGGAACTTTGTTGACCTTGTTTGAGAACTTTTTGATTGACATGGCTATGGTGAGTATCTGCTTTGTGTAGGAACTTTGTTGACCTTGTTTGAGAACTTTTTGATTGACATGGCTATGGTGAGTATCTGCTTTGTGTAGGAACTTTGTTGACCTTGTTTGAGAACTTTTTGATTGACATGGCTATGGTGAGTATCTGCTTTGTGTAGGAACTTTGTTGACCTTGTTTGAGAACTTTTTGATTGACATGGCTATGGTGAGTATCTGCTTTGTGTAGGAACTTTGTTGACCTTGTTTGAGAACTTTTTGATTGACATGGCTATGGTGAGTATCCGCTTTGTGTAGGAACTTTGTTGACCTTGTTTGAGAACTTTTTGATTGACATGGCTATGGTGAGTATCCGCTTTGTGTAGGAACTTTGTTGACCTTGTTTGAGAACTTTTTGATTGACATGGCTATGGTGAGTATCTGCTTTGTGTAGGAACTTTGTTGACCTTGTTTGAGAACTTTTTGATTGACATGGCTATGGTGAGTATCTGCTTTGTGTAGGAACTTTGTTGACCTTGTTTGAGAACTTTTTGATTGACATGGCTATGGTGAGTATCCGCTTTGTGTAGGAACTTTGTTGACCTTGTTTGAGAACTTTTTGATTGACATGGCTATGGTGAGTATCCGCTTTGTGTAGGAACTTTGTTGACCTTGTTTGAGAACTTTTTGATTGACATGGCTATGGTGAGTATCTGCTTTGTGTAGGAACTTTGTTGACCTTGTTTGAGAACTTTTTGATTGACATGGCTATGGTGAGTATCTGCTTTGTGTAGGAACTTTGTTGACCTTGTTTGAGAACTTTTTGATTGACATGGCTATGGTGAGTATCTGCTTTGTGTAGGAACTTTGTTTTTCTCTCTCTTCTTTATCGGTATAATTTTTGTAGGATAATAAATATTTTTTTTATTATTATTGTAATATACAAAAGTTTAAATGCAAATGAGTGGAAGAAGGTAAATGGTTTCATAACATGTCTTTCATATGGAGAAGCTGTGGACTTTGGGCAAACATTTTGCCATAAACAAAGAAATCTTTCTTTTTAACCAAGAAATATGTTTGTTATTGTTAAAGTATAGTAATTGAAATAAAGTGTGTGTGAAAAATTCTAAGGCTCAGTCATTGCTTGTCTTTAATAAAGATGAGGGCTAAATTACATGTATATTTGTTATGAAGAATTCAGCTACTGGCTGTAATTATTAAGCTGTTAGGCTGTTGCACATGAAATGTTGGATTTTTTTAAAAGAAAATCTGAAACAAATACATTTTTTTGTTTAATTTATTTAATGAAAAGAAGCTTCTTTTGACTCAGTATGCTTCTTCCAACAAGTTGTAAGTTTATAAATGCCATCTTTGAAGAATTGGACTTTCTTTGACACAGTGAAGTTCTTGGAGGAAATTTTTTTTCACCTTTGGTTAGCAAAATTTTTCTTTTAAAAAAAAAATCAAATGTTTAAAAAAAGTGATAATCCACTGGGAAAAGATCTAATAAATATGTTGGATGAGGTAAAGTTTAATGCTGAGGTTTATTTAGTTTTTGGACAGTGAATGCACGAGACATGAGGTCGAGCATTGTCATGAAACAGCATGGGTCCACTGTGATTGATCCTCCTAGGTTTAGGAATAAATAATATATGAATCACACTTGCTGATGACCACCAAACACTGACCATAAGTTTTGTTATGGTGAAAAGCTGGTTTTGGCAGATGTTTTGGTGCTTTGTCATAGTCAAGCCACTGTCTTGTTCATTGTCACTTTTCATAAAGGTTCCATTTTTCATCACAATTCTATGGAGAAACAGGTCACCTTTGTTTTGTGTGAGGAGTGAGGAACAAATTTCAACACCTTTTGTTAGATGGTTTTCAGTCAATTCATGAGGTACCTATTTATCAAGCTTTTTCACTTTATGAGTTGCTTCAGGATGTTGGGAAACTGTTGAATAATGAATGTTAAGTTTGTCATCAAGTTCTGTCACAGTTTGGCAGGCACCTGATACAACTAAGGCCTTTAATTCTTTAATTTAGTTAATTGCTATCTGAGGATGGCCCTGAGGATTATTTTCATGGCTTATATCACCAGAGTGAAATCTAAACCAGTGCTGTGCCGTGCCAGTGTCATCACCAAATGTATGATTGACATTACAAGCTGCTGTCCCTCCATTGTGACCAAGCTTGAACTTGTATAAGAAAATGACACGAATATCAATTTTATCCATGGTGACAAATATCAATATAATTGATTTAGTTTCTGAAATAAGTGAACTTGAAATGAACTGGACAAAAATGAACTGGACAAAATGAACTGGACAAAAACGAACTGGACAAAAACGAACTGGACAAAAACGAACTGGACAAAAACGAACTGGACAAAAACGAACTGGACAAAAACGAACTGGACAAAAACGAACTGGACAAAAACGAACTGGACAAAAACGAACTGGACAAAAACGAACTGGACAAAAACGAACTGGACAAAAACGAACTGGACAAAAACGAACTGGACAAAACGAACTGGACAAAACGAACTGGACAAAACGAACTGGACAAAACGAACTGGACAAAACGAACTGGACAAAAGCGAACTGGACAAAAGCGAACTGGACAAAAGCGAACTGGACAAAACGAACTGGACAAAAAAGGAACTGGACAAAATGAACTGGACAAAATGAACTGGACAAAACGAACTGGACAAAATGAACTGGACAAAAACGAACTGGACAAAACGAACTGGACAAAACGGAACTGGACAAAAACGAACTGGACAAAAACGAACTGGACAAAAACGAACTGGACAAAAACGAACTGGACAAAAACGAACTGGACAATTCTGTCAAATTTACAATAATTGCTTATCTTTCAGCCATTAAAAATTGAGTTTCAAACTTGCTCATGAAAATCCAACATTTATATGCAACAGCCCAATAATTGGTTGTTTCTTATTTACTGAAAGATTTGATTAGATATTTTATTGCTAGGTGTGTAATGCCACCCATGATCGTCATCATGCGGACATCCAACTAGAGAACTATGTGACATCATCAGTTATGAATATTATTACCACGTTCTTCAATTCACCTTTCTCTGACCAAAGCACAACTGTACAGGTACAGTCCAGTAAGATTTCTGTTTTGTTTGGAAACCATTTGTTTTGACTTGTGTGTTTATATTGTCATAATGTTAAGTCAAAAAGTATGAATGTATAATTTCAAAAAAAAAAAAAAGATAACTCCAAGACTTGAACTATATCGTACATCACAGTTATTGCATGACTAGTAAATATTTGTAAGAACACTCGAATTTCTACTCTGTCTGTGGTTTTTACTTTAAACATCACACTTATTATGTTGCTTTAATAATGACCACAGAACACCACCACAGTTTGTTTTCCATGCCCACTACTCCATGGTGATCTATACTGTACCTTAGCTTATGAATAATGTTGCTGGTGATAGACTAGTAATGTACCACAGTTACTGCTTATTGTTATTGAAAATCATATTACAATTTATTTATGGTAAACATTGGTTAATATTGACCAACACAAACGAAAAATATCACAAATATGACTTAACATTATTTATAAGCTGCTAAATATTGCCATAGTTGGTCCTTTAATGTTACTAAGTGAACAATTAGCATTGACTTTAATAGCTGGTTTATAATTTAAGATTTTCTTCACTTGTTATCATAGAATAAGAACTGTATGTTTTGTTAGGTTAAAATGTCTTTCAGTGGTATAACAGTAGTTACTTGTTTCACAAATTAATGTTGGCACATTTGAAGGACCACAGAACTTTACAACACTTGTTGCATCAGTAATTACATCATGTTACCATTTGGTCTTGGTATATATTTCCCAAAGAAAATAAAATCAAGGCAGAGTAGTTACTATAACCATTTAATCTGGGTTTAATGTAAGCCCATTTATATAGCCTTGCATGATGTAACACCACAGCCCCTGGTTGTATCTATTCTACCCAAGGGGGAGGTTGCATTATTGAATTAAAAATTATATAAGATAAACATTTTGTCATTATTTTCACTAATTAGTTTAATTATCTCAGAACTGATGTTTATTCAGTGAAATTTACACTAAACTTTTATTTTAAAGGGGGGGCTATTTTCAGCATACCAAACCAAAATCATTAGGGTTTGTGAAATTCCCTTTCTTATTCCTGAAGACAACATGGCACTCAAAACCTCTAGGAACAAAATTAAAATACTTTGAACAAATTAACACATGTTCGAACAATGCAATTTCAGTACATATATTGTTGTAAAGGTTATAGTCATTTACTGTATTTCAACTCTAATTGTCATTGTGTGATGAAACTACTGATATCTCAGCTTTGATAAGCCATATATCAGTTTTCTAAACATTTGGAGCATAAGAGGTGAGTGGTATATTCTAGACAATGTTTGAATGCATGTGATTAAACGTTGGATATCAGAGTAAGAAGCTTGTTACTTAACAGAATTTTGAACTAATATCAGTGAGTAATAATGATATATAGTTGGATCTTTGAGTAATAGTTAAAGCACATGACTATTTTAAGAGTGACATATCGTCTATTTCTGTTGTGCTCTTTTATATTTTGTTATTCACTAAATGTTTCGTTAAATGTAATACAAAAGTATGCTCATGCTTGTGAGTCACGTTTTAACTTTTGTTTATGTTAAGTTCAATTTTTGTTTCACTTGATTTAATACTGATTATTGTTGCATGACTGTCAGTTATTTTCTTATTCTTTTGAGGCATGAGTGGCTACTTTGTGATTATTATCCTTATAAGATGTTTTGGATACTGCATGTATGTAAAGTAGCCTGTGTTCAGTCCACTCTGAACTTTTTCTTCTGTCCTATTGCTTGCTCTCACTATATACAGAAACAACTTTCAAAAGCTGGCACCTTCTGGAATCATGAAGACACTGTTGTTGAGGTGATAAATGTGAGTTATTGTGGATATTAGAGTTCTATCACCTTGTGATAATGTCTTGTATATTTTCTAACATTACTTACCTTCCTTAAACTTTCTCTTCTATTTGAAAGTTTTTAAGCTAGAACTTAGCATCTGCAATATGATCCAGCCCAACATCTTTTAGCACTTGAGCCTAGGATGGTCAGCCAGGGAAGGTAGTTTGAGAAGTAGTGATTTGGGGTTATTTCAGTGACTCGCAGTGAATGAAACTTGGCACAACTTCTAAAACGAAAACAAACAACCAAATATTCATGAGATATGAATTGATGAAATCTGTGTGGATTATAATATGGCAGGTATTATACCTACCTGTTTATATTTCCTCTTCACTGTAGAAATAGCATTTTTAATTTAAGAATCTTCTTTAACACTATCTTTGGGCTTTATGTGATTCCAATCCCCCTTTTATAAAGGTACCAGTACTATTGTGTCAATTTTTATTTTACAGTTAACGCAGTAATAAGTTGGCAAATCTGATTCAGCTGACCTGTTAAAACAATTGATATCCTCAAATAAGTTTTTTTCTCATCTGACCTTGACCTGTGGTTTTGCTTAATTACTGTACTTAATCCCTCACATTCATGAACATTTCAGGCATGTTTCATTGCTAATTACTGGTTTTCATTTTTCTTGGGTTAAGTCACAGGTCAAGAACCAGCAACCTATTTCTTGAAAGTACTGTCAAATGTTTTTTTTTTTTCTAATTGAAAGCAACCCAAATCTTTCCAGAAGGTCTTGTTTTGGGGTTCCACATCTAGATGCTGGGCTGGCTCTTGTGGCAGATGTTATAACATCTCTGAGATATAAAAACAAAATGTGGTAAAGTATATTGAGAAAAAATATTTTCAAATATAATTTTGAAAATTATAAATAAGTAATAAGTAAAAGTAAGTAAAATAAGTAATTTTATTGTTATTATTTTAATAAAAACATCAAAATATGAAAGAAAATTACATTACCATTATTAATGTAATTTTAGTTTTCTTTCTTTCTTTGATATTTGTTTTAATTAAAAGCTAATTTTCCATCAAGAAACCCAGGATGAAACAGTGAATTTTACTGCATGACATTTTTTTGTTTGTTTGTTTGAATTAACTTTGTTTTTCCACTGTATTTTAATTATTGTTTCTGTGAATACTGTTCAGTGTTTTTAGTATGTAATTGTTTATAGTATTTCAGGTGAAAAACCAGTATGTGTGTTGTATAATTTGCTATACATTATTTAACAATTTGGTTCTGGTTGTAGGGTTATTTGGAATAGTTAATTGTGGGACCAATTTTTTAAAAAAAATAATTGTGACTTTAGCTGTTCAAAAATACAAAGTAATTAAAAGTTGTTATTGAGTAAAATTTTTAATGCAAGTTGTATGTGTACATTTTCTGAACACTTCTTTAAAACACATTATTAAACATTAAAAACTGGTTATTTTTCTTGTTATTAAAGTTCATCTCTAAACTTTTTATATTGACCAAGGGTTTTGGTCTTCTATTGCTATATAAACATATACTATGTACATTTTGTTAATTATAAGTTTTTAGATTCACAATCACTTGTATGCAGTTACACTGAATATTGTTTTAATCTTAGATTGTACTTTGTTCTCAGCACTGCATCCTGTAATTATCCTCTCATCCTTCATAAGGTGCTTATTATCATCATCTGATTTTTTTAATCATTATGAGTCAAGTTTTTCCTCTCTGGTCTACTTTGTGTTTCTGCAGTCTTATCGCATTGGTGGACCTGCAGTAATTACTCTTAGATTTTATAGAGCAAAAACATGATCTATTTGAAGCCATCCCCTGGTGGTACAGTGGTAAGTCTACATATTTACATTGCTGTAATCAGGTGTTTGATTCCCCTGGTGGTACAGTGGTAAGTCTACATATTTACATTGCTGTAATCAGGTGTTTGATTCCCCTGGTGGTACAGTGGTAAGTCTACATATTTACATTGCTGTAATCAGGTGTTTGATTCCCCTGGTGGTACAGTGGTAAGTCTACATATTTACATTGCTGTAATCAGGTGTTTGATTTCCCTGGTGGTACAGTGGTAAGTCTACATATTTACATTGCTAGAATCAGGTGTTTGATTCCCCTGGTGGTACAGTGGTAAGTCTACATATCTACATTGCTGTAATCAGGTGTTTTATTCCCCTCCATGTACACAGCAGAGAGCCCAATGTTGCTTTGCTTATTTTAAAAAAAAGACAGTTTGAAGCATCTTTGTGGGTAATACTCATGCATTTGTCTGTCCTTAATTTTTCTTGCAAATTTCATATTGTCAGCAAATCCTTTTTCCAGGGAGACTGGATTACATATTGGATTTTCAATTTAGAACCATCTTACCCAGGTTTGACCAAGCAAAACATTTCAATGGAACAAGTATGGCATATGGTGTTACAATGTCATTGTTGTCATGTGACAACTGGCTTCAGTTTCAGTTGTATTTTTTTATTTGCAAAGTATTTCATACAAACAACACTAATCCAGGTATACTTTTCTGAAAACAATATTATACTAAATAAAATTTCTGAGGTTTCTCAAGTTATTTTAGTTTAAAATGTATGCTTGGTTCATTCAAAACCATGTGCCTTATCGCTCTGTGAACATGCATTCAGACATATACATGTTCATCTGTTTACTTTCATTACGTTTACTTTACTTAACAATAATGTAGCTTTATTTAATTTCAAAGACTGCTATAAATACCTTTTAGCTACAATTTTTTCTTTTCTACAAGGTTTATTTTTCATTTTTGTGACTTTCTTTGTTTTGACTCATTTAACTGTATCATATGCTGAATGCTCACAACTGTTCATACACTGTACACTCGCAATGTTAGAAAAACGTGTCGGTGCAAGAAGTCTTGATAGAAATAAATAGAAAACATATAACCCCAGTGCTTTTGACAGGTGGACTTTTCAAAAGCACTCAGGTTATAGGGCTATTACTTGTACTCTATACACTATTATAAGTACCATTACTTTGTTGTTTACATGTAGTTTTATTAAATAAAGTTATATCTACATGAGTTTGTTTGTCTAACAGCAAATAAATTTTCAAATAGACCAGGATTTATCAGTTGAGTACATAATGCTTGCGAGAAACCACAGGTTATGCTGCATGCCTGAAAATGATAGAACAAGGAAAGTTCAAGCAAAGGGCATGAACGTTACAACAACTGTCTTGTAGTTATGGCTGTTATGAGAATTATTTTCTTAAAAAGCAAAAAGTGTAGATTTAGCTTCTGTCCATGTAGTGAAACTGACTATTGTTCTAATGAATTGTTTTTTTAAATGCTCTAATGTTTTCTATATTAAAGCAGTTTTATACACTTGGGTGGTAACTGTTTTTGAAGACTCAAAGAATAGCTGTCAGATCCAGATGGAGTTGTAAGAGGGCTAAAGATATAATACTGTTTTGTTTTTGTTTTTAAACCTCGAAGAGGATAAGAAACACATAACCAAGTTACAACTAAATTATAGTATTCATATTGAATGTGAATCAATTTTGAAAGAAATTGAAATTTTTTGCATGACATCTCGGCATTCTGAGGAGAACCTGGGGAACACACAACAATGTTGTCAGTTTTGTTTTGGCTGTTGGAAAGTTTGTCTATCCCAGCAAGTAGTGTTTCAAAAGTGTGAAACAACTGACCACTTGTGTTTTGTGTTTTTCAAACTGTTACCACCATTTTAACTTTCCAACCTTGTAACTGTAACATGTTTCTTTCATTTCATTGTGTAACAGCTTATGCTGTGCTTTCAGAACAACACATTCACCTAGATCACATGTCATTGCATTCATTGCTCTGTGTTGTTTTGTCTTTTACAAACTGATTTTGCAAATG
Organism: Tachypleus tridentatus; assembly: GCF_004210375.1. Classification (NCBI taxonomy): domain Eukaryota; kingdom Metazoa; phylum Arthropoda; class Merostomata; order Xiphosura; family Limulidae; genus Tachypleus; species Tachypleus tridentatus. The sequence goes on along the minus strand of NC_134829.1, from coordinate 48,003,443 downwards.
GTGAATATGACATTTAATTTCACAACTTTAAACCATAACACCTTTCTACTCTGAACTGTAATGGATAGGAATGGTGTAAAACATTCATATTAAATAAAACTGGAAAAGGAGGTATATATGTGTGTGTGTAAGTATAAATAATTAAAAGGTTGTTGGAATTAAACAGTTATTTGTTTCTTTTCAACTTATTTGGTGAGAATGAATTGTAGTTCTCTTTCAAATTTCAATTGGAGAAAGTGTTTTTTGGGAGCATGACTTTTAGGGTTTGGGTTTACATGACTTGGAGTAAAACTTTATATCATTATCATCATTCACAGTTTAACACCAGTAAAAAATTACAACTACAGTACTCTCACATTCTGTAGATTGAAGTTAATAAGAATTTGAACTTTAGATTGATTCATCCTCTTTGTACAGACCCATCAGCCTGTCTTTGTGCGGCTACTTCAAGGAGCTTTTAGGTTATCCAATTGTTCTTGGTTAAACTTGCAGCAGAGAATGAATGTGGAAAACTGCATTAAAACTTTAACTGATACTGGTAAGTTGTATGTGTTATTTAATTCATTGAAGATTCAAGAGTAAAGCCAGTTATTACATGAAATTTATGTATTCCTCAGAGCTAAGAAATACCATATTTCATGACATCTTACAATTAGAAATTTGTGGGAAAATTAAACTTCAGGTTTTTGTTTTATGATGTGAGTGTTCCTACAAGATGTGAAACATTGACTGATTCATACAGAATGAAACTAGTTAATGCTATGAAATTACCAACATCTTCTGTAGTAATGAAAAATGGTATATGGTCAAGGAATTCGGATATATTCCATATTGTTTTCTTTGGGAGGCAAGAAGAAAAAAGGGTTCCATTTTCAGTAATTTCTATGCTTCAGTTAATATAATATTGGTGAATTATTATTAAAGTACAGTGAGGCTTAAGTCTACAGTTGAGTTTACTTGGATGTTTTTGGTTATACCATTTTTAATGTGGAAATACAAAAGTTTTTTCTATTATAAAACCATTATGAAAACTTTCAATGATTCTTTTTCCTACTAAAATGTCTTATTTGGCTGACAGTCCTGTCTTCCTCCTCCAAAAAGTGGAACAGAAAGTAATGATTGTTTGAATCCAATGTTTATTCACTTTTGTTATTTTTTTGTTCTTGTTTTACAGCAAAAAATCGAGGTATTGCTATTCCTGTGGATCTCGATACCCAAGTTGCTTCAATGTTTAATAAAAATGCTGTCATTGGAAAACACACCAGAGCGTGGCTTTCAGCTGCAAGAGGACCTCGGAGAGATCCTTCTTCTTCTAGTCTATTTCGTAATGAACGCAGCATCATTGAAGGACTTCAGGTATAAAATGAAAGTTATGTGAAAGAAAAATGTTGCCTGGTCCTATGGAATATTTCATGAAACAGCTTTGAACACTTTTTTTTTAAAGGGTTAGAATGACCTTGTATATTGCTGTTAATTAAAAAATCAAAACACTATTAGTTGTAATTTATTTTTGTGTTTGTACATGCTAACTGAATGGATTTTTAATAAAACCTATATGTAGCATAGTTTTATTTCTTAATATTTGTACCAGTTGTTTCATATACAGGGGTGTAGCGTATGATTCCTGTCCTCAATTCTGTGTTTCTAGTGGATAAAACCTTTACTTCATATCTAATTAATTCTGGACTGTTACATAATTTTATTAGTTACAGGACCCCTAATACTTTCAATATATTATGGTTAATTCCAAGTAGTAATTTTATCTAGAAATGTAATTGTAAAAAAATAGATAAATATCTATCTATCTATGTGTCTATTTCTTGTAGTATGATGTCTTGGGCCTGTTTTACTTCACCATGTTATTATCTAAATTAAGAAAACGAATCTTTACTTTTACATGCTGAATAAAAATATTTTTTGACATTGCATATTTGGTAAACATTTTTAGTAATTTGTTGTTGTTTTTTACATTTTTTAAACAATTAATAGTTGTAACAAACTAAAGGTAAGTAAGGCTAACTAGGTTATAATTTGAAACTTCTATACTTCTAAGGTAATTTCATCTCTCTTAATTTTTGTTCTGCTCTAGGATATTGTATTGTTACTGGAAGATCAGTTGCACCCTCTTGTTCAATCTGAGTTATCAGTTCTTGTAGATGTCTTGCATCGACCGGAGCTGTTATTTCCTCCAAGGACTGAGGCGTATAAAAAATGTGCCAATGGAGGCTTTATTTCTAAGTAAGTGTCTTTCTATTTTGTCTTTTACTTTTTGTTAAAAATTTAAAAACTATTTTTAACTTAAGAATTCTAAATTTGTTAGAAACCAGTTATCTCTGTGTTTCTCTTGTGATTTAACATAAAGTGTTACTTAATTTTTTCATTCAGACATGTGTTAGTGTAGAAACATCTGTTTGTTTGGATAGGTTAAACATGCAAGATAATCTAAAAAATAAGGTTTAATCTTTTAATTGTGCCACAAACTGTGTGTATTTCACTACCCTGTAGTTACTGTACATACTGATATCTTTTGAACATCATAACAGCAAAATAAAGATTTCCTACTTTAAAATTTTTAATTTATTCTGTACCACAATTAACATGAAATACTTAAGTGACTCATTTTTCTTCTCAGGATCATTTTTACATAATTATGATCATTTTCTTATTGTATTCTAAAAATTTGCTATTAAACTGTACTGTGTAGGTTAATAGCACACACAGAAAGACTTTTAGAAGAAAAAGAAGAAAAACTCTGTATCAGAGTTTTACAAACACTGAAAGAAATGATGTCCTTAGATCCAGACTATGGAGAAAAGGTAAAACGGAGTTGATCATGATTTTATTGTCCCATGTTATCTCATTCTAATAATTCTTATATTACATCAGTTTAATTTGTTTTCATGTTATCATTTCTTTATAGCTTCAAGGTAAATGAAACGATTAGTAGTTTTAAGCCTACTGGTAATGAACTAGAACTTGGACTTGTAGTAGTGAAGTGAATACTTGAACGTTATCAGGTTCATTTCAAGCATAAATTACCAAAAAATATATTTACCAATAATCAATGTACCAGGTGATTATGAAGATAACTTCATAAATTGTATCATAAAAACTGCTTGATGTGAAGTTGTCAGACACATCTTACATCACACACCTACTGTAATTTTTACCTATTGTACAGTTTCTTATATTTTTCTTCTTTAATCATAAGAGGTTGATCATTTCAATAAACTGTTTGTGTGTAATATACAAAGATCTCCAAACTGCTCACAACAGATGATGTGTGTAGTAGCTTCCTTTACTGATAGGCTTGGTTAGCTGATTGGTAATAGTGGAACACATATTTAACATCTTTTGAAACACTCTCAGACTTTCTTGAAGAAAACCTGTGATTTTCAGTATTGCTCTATTGAAATTTAGTTCTTTCTAGTTTTGAGATACTTATTTTAAATATAGGGTTTTCGTTATATTCCACATTTACAAGTAACATCATATGGGATATGACTTCAATACAGAAACACTGAACTCTAATAACAGTAAAATAGAAGTTGAGAAAAAGTTAGTCACTGTCTTGCTGTATGAGTGTGACACATGATAAAGAATAAGTCACTTTTTTTTATAAAAAGACAGATTTTGTTTCACACTGCCTCAAGAAAAGTAAAATCATAAACACTTCACCTTTGTGTCCTGAAAACAAAATATTGTTTTGATATCATATATGGTGAACTTGTGAACATACAAAGTAACCCTGTCACATGGGCAAAACAAAGATGAAAGGTGGAAGACTTTTGAAACTTTGTCCTCTACACTTGTGTTTCCACAACAGGCAGTCGCCGTCCATTCTACAGAAGTTTCATCATGAATACTCTGCCTAAACAATCTGTCAAAAATATCTTCTGTAATAAAGCTTATTTTGTAGTTGTTTATTAGTAAGAGTTGACTTTAGGATGTTTATATTGTAATAAATTAAAAATAACTGAAAGAGAAAATCTGTCATCACTATAATTAAAATTAATTAATAACACTTAAGAAATATTTTGTATTAGAAAAATTTAGAAATGTAATTTAGAAGTGGCTGTACTAAAAATTATAACATGGAAATAGCAGAAATTGTATAAAACATTTGTTACACATTTTGTTTAATTAGGATTAGGCCCAACATGTTGCAAGCCAAATAGCTTGTAGTTTTCTCTGGAAGGTCTGTTGTGTATTAACAACACAGGCCTGCAAATGTAACTTTCATAAAAGTTGTTTTGGTTTTAATAACAGATTTTCTATGCAGATATTGAATTATTTTTTTATCTTATTGCTTAAGGTTTTACGAATTTGGGAAAAGATAAACTGCTACTTAGATCAAATTTAGAATCATATTTACCACAAATGTAATGGAATGCTTGGGTCTCTTATACAATCTCTTGTTACTATAACAATGAATAAATAATGTTGAAAAGAAAAACATGTCAAATTGCTTGCTCAAAAAAAGACTATTCATAAATGGCATGTCATGCAGCATGTTAAGTGTTTATAAACTAGTGGTATATTTCTTGGAAATTCTAGAACAATCAATAAGGTATCACATCGTGACTGGCTGAAAGAAATCTATAGCCAGTGGTTTTTCAGTATTTCAAGCATAACAAAATGTGACCCAGTTTAAATGAAAACCATTCATTTATGTAAAAGTACATATGATGTTTTGGAAAAATTCTGTGTGTGATGGAGAATATGAATGTTATTTTTGTATTCAGCGTACAGAAATTACTGTAGAATGTGTAAAAATTTCAAGCTAGTAAACCATTATTGGCCTATGTAACCAACTGCTTTTTATACTCTTAAAAAAAAACATGTTGGAAACATATGTCAAGGGTTTGTTCCAAAACTTAGCAAGGGGCTCATGTAAGACAACCTTTAATTGATGTTAAGAGGCAGGAAACAACAGTAGATGGTTTTGTATCTCGGAACAGCTGGTATGGGTATTAACACTTTTACTATTAAAGCAGAGAACAACATTAAACCTGAAGATGACCTAGGAAGGCAAAATGTTATTCTTTTGCTTGTCAATAGAAGTGTCAATGCCCATACCAGCCTGTCCGAGATGCATTTTTATTTCAAATGGGTTTCTCTTCATCGAGGAGTAGATGGTTTTTCTATTATTTTGGAACTATTTTAAATCATGTTTGATGCAAAAAGTCTATCAATAGAAAATCTGTTTTGAGAATTGTTTAGTAACAAATTTTTAATGGTTTTTAAATTATTTATAGCACAGATGCATTCATGTTTAATTATAGTTGTTAGCTGAAGTAACAACTAAATGTTCTTGTGATATCAGTTGTTTGAGAATACTGAAGCAGTAACTGAAATTACGTGATGAAGTCTAGAAGAACTGTGTCCAAGTTTCAGTTTTATTGTATATAGTTGAAGTAATTGTATGCACTTTGTTATTGATTTTTTAATTAGTTCATAATGTTGTGTCATAGATGTATGTTTTAGGTATTGTACAATCTGTATTACACAGTATTCTCTGAAGTGTTCATTGTTAATAAACTGCATGTTATATAATGTGCTATTTATGATTGTAGCAGCTTGTCATAATGTATATTCCACTTTGTTATATATGTTGTAAATAATATGGCTTGCAAGTTTCTTGTATAGCTATAGGAAATACCTTTGAGACATCTTTTGTTCTTTGTCAGTTGTAAGTTTCAATCTTTTAGTGGCTCACATCTAACACTTTCTGGATGTTTTATAAAATAATTCAAGTTGTGTACCACTACAGTTTGTTGCTCGTTACCATGAGACGTAAAACATATTTGTAATTCGTCTTACCATCACTTCAGTTCCAAATCAGGTTATTCAGTATGTAAAAAGCAACTTAAATAGCCAGAATTTTGTATATTTCTGTATTCTTAGCTAAGAGATAATCAGTTACAGTTTAATTAATTTAAAACTGAAGGGATTAAAAATAATTTTAATTAATGGTTCTATTAATTACAGTCAAAATTTCTTTGAAGTTCAGTGTGTAAACTGACAAAATGAAATGTAAATTGTTAACTCCTGTACTTCACAGTAAGATCATACAATTGAAATACAATTTTTGGACTTGTTTGGATATTTAAAATGTTGTATAATACATCCATAGTACAAAGGTCTTACACATTGTTTCACGTTGATAATTGGCTAAGAAGTATATCAGATAAATTACATATTTGTTTCTTTCACATCTTTGTGAATTGTAATTACACTTTTCTATAACATTTTACTGTTTGTTGTGAATGTAGTACTTACAATTTCAAATTCATATTTATATAATAAAGCTTTTTGGTAACTTAATTACTTATTACCCATAAATTCCTTTATATCCATAGTCTGCTTTCAAAGTGAAACCTAAACCTATTCTATTCTTGTAATATATATTGTAGTGATTTTTTCTTCTTGTCTGCTGGGATTCCTGTGTAAGAAGAAAAATCTCACAGCTGCCTTTCGTTAGCCTTGTGTGTCATTAGTTGTCATTAGCTACTTTTCGTTAGCCTTGTGTGTCATTAGCTACCTTTCGTTAGCCTTGTGTGTCATTAGCTACCTTTCGTTAGCCTTGTGTGTCATTAGCTGCCTTTCGTTAGCCTTGTGTGTCATTAGCTGCCTTTCGTTAGCCTTGTGTGTCATTAGCTGCCTTCTCGTTAGTTGTGTGTCATTAGCTGCCTTTAGTCTTTAGGTGTGTCATTAGCTGCCTTGTTAGGCATTAGTCATTAGCTGCCTTTCGTTAGCCTTGTGTGTCATTAGCTGCCTTTCGTTAGCCTTAGGTGTCATTAGCTGCCTTTTCGTTAGCTTAGGTCATTAGCTGCCCTTCGTTAGTCTTAGTGTCATTAGCTGCCTTCAGGTCTTAGGTGTCATTAGCCTTCTGTTAGTTGTCATTAGCTGCCTTTCGTTAGCCTTGTGTCATTAGCTGCTGCCTTCTTCGCCTTGTTAGTCATTAGCTGCCTTTAGTTAGCCTTTCATAGTCTTGTGTGTCATTAGCTGCCTTCATAGCCTTAGGTTGTGTGTCATTAGCTGCCTTCTCATTAGCCTTATGTCATTAGCTGCCTTTCGTTAGCCTTGTGTGTCATTAGCTGCCTTTCGTTAGCCTTGTGTGTCATTAGCTGCCTTTCGTTAGCCTTGTGTGTCATTAGCTGCCTTTCGTTAGCCTTGTGTGTCATTAGCTGCCTTTCGTTAGCCCTGTGTGTCATTAGCTGCCTTTCGTTAGCCCTGTGTGTCATTAGCTGCCTTTCGTTAGCCCTGTGTGTCATTAGCTGCCTTTCGTTAGCCTTGTGTGTCATTAGATTCTGTAATTAGCTGCCTTTCGTTAGCCTTGTTTGTCATTAGATTCTGTAATTACAGTTCGAATTTCTCCTTTCATCTCTTCCCTCTTTTGCCCTCTGCCAACTTGCTGTGTGTCATAGATCGATCAAAAACTGCTGTCGCGCCGAGAGCAAGAAGACCAGGCCAGGGTAAGATAGATAGATAGTATAATGGCCTTGGGAATGCTTCTTTTTTATTGCTTCTTCCCCCACCATTAGCATGAACAGTATTACTAACTTCTATTTACTTTCATTTATGAAGAGTAAAGCTGACGTTCTATACATCAGCACTTTGAAAGATATAGCAAAGGATTCGTTTTTTTACCATTACTTACATATTAAGTTTTGAAAGTTCAACACGTACAAAAAACATTGCTAAATTAATGTGTAAAGCTATAAGTTGGTTGGTGTGTAACATCAACCAAAGATAAATTGTTTTGAGATATAGAGATACATGTAAAAATTGTAAAATAAATAGTCGTATTTCTTGGAAAATCTTTCAACTTGGGAATTTTACTTTTTCTACGAGTTACCAAATTATTTGTTCAAAGAATTCATAAAGAAGGTTTTAAGTAGTTATACCAAACCTTTGTCTCCCCTGTACACATCTCTTTGTTATTTCTTTATTAATAGTGTGTGTTAAGCTTCCTCATATTCAGTGCACTGTTAATGGATTGATATCAAAATAATCTTTCCATATTTAATTCCAACAGTCATAAACAATTATATCCTTTGCCTTATCTTGTGCTGACATTTTTAGGGATGTTGCATGATTTGTCCATTCTGAATTCAGGCTTTTATTATAAAATTTTGTTTTGTAAAAATATGTAAAAAAAGATATTTAATTTCTGAGAGTAGTTTACAAACAAAACACTACTGTGTCATGAGTTTACTTAATGTTCAATTTTGCTTGCTTTTTTGTTGTTGTTGTCTAATATGTTGTTTCTTTTACTCCAGATGTGAATTTTTAAACTAATGCTTGTTTTCTCATAGAGTTTATTTTTCACACTCCATTTGTTTTAAACATACTTAACATTACTTGTATGTATGCATGTTTGAAATTCTGAAGAAATAAGTATTGCAAGTTTTTAATTTGTGAAGTGATTTTATTGTAAGTTGAGCAAAAATATCAAAATTCACGTGATTTATTAAAAGGGAGAAAGACTTCGGCAAACCTTATTAGTCCGCTACTTTGGCAAGTCTCTACAGAAGAAAGATGCAAATTCTGGACAAAATAAGCAACAGACAACAACTCGAGCGAGCACGAGTTGCTCCTCTCTACATGCTCCTGGAGGTCTCATGCTAAGTCGAGCAGAAATGACATTAGCTGAAGTTCAGTGTCACCTTGATAAGGAAGGAGCTTCAAACTTAGTGATAGAATTGATTATGAAGAACCCTAGTCAGGCCATCTTTGTAGAAAGTGTGGAACTAGGAATAGCTCTTTTGGAGGGGGGAAACCCTGTAATTCAGGTTAGTGGCTCAAACAGATTTACAGTAGTAGAAACACACATTCACAAAATTGGTCTTTTAGTAAAGAAGAATGAGATACTATAATTATAGATCTTCATATAGACAATTCAGATTTAACAGTTACAAAAGATAAGTTTGGTGATTCAAATGAATAGAAATTTGGATGAAGAATGATCAATGTATGATTGAATAAAATTAAAATCATAACAGAATAAAAAATAAGTTAAAGCAGGCTTTGTTTGAATGCCTCTTGACTTCTATTTTGTTGAAGAGTGTATGCATTATAAAATCCAGAAATCTTGTAAAATATCATATATATAGAATGTATGCACTATAAAATCCAGAAATCTTGTAAAATATCATATATATAGAATGTATGCACTAAAATCAAACATCTTGTTTTTTACTTCCTGTTTTCTAGAAATCCATGCTGTACAAGCTAACTCAAGGCAACATATCAGAGAAGTTTTTCAAAGTTTTTTTTGACAAAGTAAAAGAATCTCAGCAGGAAATCAAAGCCACAGCAACTGTAAATACAGCTGAAATAGCAGCCAGGACTGGTGAAGATAGGGAGTTATTAGGAAAAGACTTAGGAAAAGATGGAAGGAAAGTTAGAGGTAACGAATTACATGTAATATACAAGATAATAATCTATGTCTACTGTATGTTTTTAACCCGTTATTTCACATTGAATGTATTTTAAAAAACCATTGAAATTTTACTCCATTCAGTATGGCCATTTAAACAGCATCATGTCTGTTGCAACTATCCACTGCTTTATCATAATCCAAGATAATGGATTGTAATAGGGATTAAAAAGAATTACACAAAGCCCTAACAAAATGTCCAGATAAAAATCATCTTAAACACTAAAAGTTCAGCTCAAAGAAAACTATAAACTTTAAGGCTGTATATTTTAAAAAATGAACAAAAATATGCCTTTGAGACTTGCAAGAAAAAGAAAATCCATTGACAATGGCCATTTGTGATTCTTTATTAATATCCTCTTGACAGCTTACAACAAAAATGGCTAAGTATGTTTCACCCAATTCTTTTATAGAATATTGAATAAGGTATCAAAGGTTGTAGGGTTATTATTGATAAGATAAATGTATTTTTACTTGAATAATATGAATTGTACATGACAAAGCAAACTGTATCAGGTTCTGTAAAATTCGATTCTGCTCAGGGTTTTCTTCTTGCTTTGATTAGTTTATGTAACAGTCATACTTTACCTACTATCTCTGGACTGTCATCATTCTGAATAGTCATACATTTACTTAAAATTAATAGGCTCAGAAATAAATTATATAATCTTTGGTTCTAAAAATTAGGCATCACTGGTCATATTTTTCTGTATTCAAATACTTGTTGTAACTACAACAACAACTTATCTATAACTTGCATTAAGATCATACAAAAATATTTTTCTCAAGAGAGAAATGAGTTCTAGAAATATAAATATAAAAATAATTGTATTTTCACGTAAGGTTTTTGTTTTTTATTTGCATGATGACTTCTAAAATTTGTTTATCTTTTTAAATTAAAAAGTATATTTCTTTGTTGAAAGGAAAGTGTATCTCAACAATACTTCAGCCAGTTTGTCAGAAGTATCGTGTGAAGAATCATTACTGGTTAAGAATTTTAATGTTGTAATTGGTTCTACTTCAAATGAATTTTTTTAAATGTTTAACATAGGCTTTGTCCTTCTTTCCAAAACTTTGAATAGTTTAAGTTTTGGTTTGTGTGACACAGTTAAGAACAAGTACACAGTTATGTTAATGAAAATGATCATTTTTATTTTTCTATGAAATGCATTAAAGTGAATTAATATCCTTTTTGCACAGTATTAAGTCTTGTGCAAGCCACATAGTTGTAGCATAGAGCTTGATAAGATGACGTACATACATGTTATTGTATTTGTTTACTTGTGTCTCTGTTAGATAACAACGTAGTACTACATTTGTACTAAGCGTGTTAAAAGGCATTTTTCACAACTCAGTTTCAAACATCAAGAAAGTTATGTATTAATTTGTATTATGTAGAGAAAAGAAAAGCTGGGATGTCAAACGTTGCATATATTTGTACTGGACTTAGTGTACATGTCAAACGTTGCATATATTTGTACTGGACTTAGTGTATATGTCAAACGTTGCATATATTTGTACTGGACTTAGTGTATATGTCAAGCGTTGCATATATTTGTACTGGACTTAGTGTATATGTCAAATGTTGCATATATTTGTACTGGACTTAGTGTATATATCAATATATTATATATTTGTACTGGACTTAGTGTACATGTCAAAATGTTGCATATATTTGTACTGGACTTAGTGTACATGTCAAACGTTGCATATATTTGTACTGGACTTAGTATATATGTCATTAGTTGCATATATTTGTACTGGACTTAGTGTATATTTCAAACGTTGCATATATTTGTACTGGACTTAGTGTACATGTCAATATCGTTGCATATATTTGTACTGGACTTAGTTGTAGCGAGCTTGTCAGATGACGTACGTTGTTATATATTTGTACTGGACTTAGTGTACATGTCAAACGTTGCATATATTTGTACTGGACTTAGTATTATGTACATGTCAAACGTTGCATATATTTGTACTGGACTTAGTGTACATGTCAAACGTTGCATATATTTGTACTGGACTTAGTGTACATGTCAAACGTTGCATATATTTGTACTGGACTTAGTGTACTTAGTGCTGTGATGTCAAACGTTGCATATATTTGTACTGGACTTAGTGTACATGTCAAACGTTGCATATATTTGTACTGGACTTAGTGTACATGTCAAACGTTGCATATATTTGTACTGGACTTAGTGTACATGTCAAACGTTGCATATATTTGTACTGGACTTAGTGTACATGTCAAACGTTGCATATATTTGTACTGGACTTAGTGTACATGTCAAACGTTGCATATATTTGTACTGGACTTAGAAAAGTGTGATGTCAAACGTTGCATATATTTGTACTGGACTTAGTGTACATGTCAAACGTTGCATATATTTGTACTGGACTTAGTGTATATGTCAAACGTTGCATATATTTGTACTGGACTTAGTGTACATGTCAAACGTTGCAGTATATTTGTACTGGACTTAGTGTATATGTCAAACGTTGCATATATTTGTACTGGACTTAGTGTACATTTTCAAACGTTGCATATATTTGTACTGGACTTAGTGTATATGTCAAACGTTGCATATATTTGTACTGGACTTAGTGTATATGTCAAACGTTGCATATATTTGTACTGGACTTAGTGTAGAGAAAAGAAAAGCTGTGTGTCAAACGTTGCATATATTTGTACTGGACTTAGTGTATATGTCAAACGTTGCATATATTTGTACTGGACTTAGTGTATATGTCAAACGTTGCATATATTTGTACTGGACTTAGTGTATATGTCAAACGTTGCATATATTTGTACTGGACTTAGTGTATATGTCAAAAAGAAATATTTGTACTGTGTGTATGTCAAACGTTGCATATATTTGTACTGGACTTAGTGTATATGTCAAACGTTGCATATATTTGTATTAATCTGGACTATGTAGTGTATATGTCAAACGTTGCATATATTTGTACTGGACTTAGTGTATACAACTCAGTCAAACGTTGCATATATTTGTAGAGGACTTAGTGTATATGTCAAACGTTGTAAAGTACTGGACTTAGTGTATATGTCAAACGTTGCATATATTTGTACTGGACTTAGTGTATATGTCAATACGTTGCATATATTTGTACTGGACTTAGTGTATATGTCAAACGTTGCATATATTTGTACTGGACTTAGTGTATATGTCAAACGTTGCATATATTTGTACTGGACTTAGTGTATATGTCAAACGTTGCATATATTTGTACTGGACTTAGTGTACATGTCAAACGTTGCATATATTTGTACTGGACTTAGTGTACATGTCAAACGTTGCATATATTTGTACTGGACTTAGTGTACATGTCAAACGTTGCATATATTTGTACTGGACTTAGTGTACATGTCAAACGTTGCATATATTTGTACTGGACTTAGTGTACATGTCAAACGTTGCATATATTTGTACTGGACTTAGTGTACATGTCAAACGTTGCATATATTTGTACTGGACTTAGTGTACATGTCAAACGTTGCATATATTTGTACTGGACTTAGTGTATATGTCAAACGTTGCATATATTTGTACTGGACTTAGTGTATATGTCAAACGTTGCATATATTTGTACTGGACTTAGTGTACATGTCAAACGTTGCATATATTTGTACTGGACTTAGTGTATATGTCAAACGTTGCATATATTTGTACTGGACTTAGTGTACATGTCAAACGTTGCATATATTTGTACTGGACTTAGTGTACATGTCAAACGTTGCATATATTTGTACTGGACTTAGTGTATATGCAGATAAAAAGTCATTAGTAACATCTGAATAGCCTAAGCTGTCACCGTTTTCAGAAGATCTGTGTAATAACTAAATACAGAAGCATTGCATGAGATGCGCCGGATACTTGTTATGTTAAGGGCATTTAGTTGCACTGTATCAAATTGCTATGCAGATACAAAATATGTTTCTTGGACATTACAAGCACAACTTGGTTATCAACATGAAATGGATATTCAAACATTACAAAGGTTTTTTTAAGAGACGTTTTTCTTCTGTCAAATGCGTCTGATGAACCTAACATGCGCCAGAGCATTATCAGTGCTGTACGTTCTTTGTTCTTTTTTTGTGTGTATTAATTCATATTGTGTGCACATTTGTTTATTTTGAATTACTGGAACTACTTTTCCACCAACACCTCTCAGATTTTGAGTTACTGGAACTAAACTTGTTATATGGACTCAAGGTGGCCCAGGGGATGTTCTTAGGTACATGGTTAACCTCTATACCAAGGCATGCATAGAAAGTCATCCAGATATGATAGGGAGGTAATAGTAGATCTTCAGGAATTTGTTTTCCAGACCACCTTGGGATTCTTTAGGTGCCATATTTTAAACTGTGTACTTACACTAAAAAATAATCAGTGCACGTAACAGGTATTTATTTTATTAAGTATCTAATGTTTCTTGGGTAGCTACAAAAATAATTAGAGGTATATGAAGAGGGTGATTGATACATTACTGTTTCTGTTTCTTTAAGGTCAAGCGCAAAGCTACATAATGGGCTAGTAATACTCTGCTCACCATGAATATTAAAATCCAGTTTTTTAGTATTTTAAGTCTGTAGACATACTGCTGTGCCACTGGAGGGCTGCTCTTTCTGAGACTTATGAGTGGGCCTTTGAATCTCACAGTGAGGTACAAGTATTTAGTATTGGTCATAAGAGTAAAATTTAGAAAAAAAACTACTTGTGAGAGGAAAAACTGTAATAGTACATAAAATAAACTTACTAACAAAATGATGTGTAAAAATAGTAAAATCCAAACTCCATCTCAAAATAAGTTCATTACAATTAAAATAACTTTCGTGATGAACAAAAGGCATCACTTTGTGCAGACGTTTTACGTAAATCTTTGTAATGTTTTCAAAACAAAACCATATGCCTAGAACATCTGCTGTTTCCTCAGTTATTTTACCATTTTTTGTGGTCTGTACAGAACTAAACTTTTAAAAATAATTAACTATTTGTATTAATTACATAAAGGTGTCTAAGTTTGTGTTCGATAGCATACGAAACATAATTACAACAAACTGTCACATGCCACTTCTGGCTAGTGAATAATGTTTTTCTTTCCAGTTGTATGTTACATGTTTTAATGATTATTAATGCATTATATCTGTCATACAAGAAAGCAGAAGAAAACAGTCTTTTGAAAATGTGTTTTGCTTTGGGTCGACATATTTGAATATTTTTATTGAAAGGATATCAGGTTTCATAGACTTCTCTTGTATCTTTTTCTTACCCTGCTGCATTCTTACTGTACATGTTAAACAACAGCTGGTAGTCAAAAGCTTACTCGTGTCTTTTCCTGCACTGCTATTCTTGAAAACCTTGCTACTAGTAGTGTAGATGTTAAACCCCTCCTTTCCTCCCCCTCCTGCCCAGCCTTGAAACAGAACGGTGTTGTCATGACTCAAGAACTTAAACAACAGTTGGAGGATGCTGCCGAGGCTACAAGCAAGGCTTACGATCAGGTCCGTCAACTGGGGACTTCTCAGAATCTTGCATCAGATGGTGAACTTCTGTCACCTGGCTCTGGTGAGTTAACCAGTTTCATTCCTTGTTAGATCAGTCGGTTTTGAATTGTCACGCAGCTGTTAACAAAATAATTAAATGGCTAATTCAACAATAATGTTAGTTTTCTTTATGAAACAAGGAAATATTTGTATTCATTGTATTTGGTTTGTATGTTTGATGTCAAATAGAAGTTAGTTAATTTTTGGGAAAAACTGAAAATTACTTAAAGTTGCTACTGACTCATCAAAGTATTTTTTTAGAAATTGTCTTTTCTTGTTTTTTGTGTTGTGCCTTCTTATTGTATCCATATCTATCTCAGAAATATTTTATCAGTCAGTTGTGTTTCTCCTGTTTATCTCTTCCTCTTTTTTTGCTTATGTATGTCTTATGGAAACTTTTTTTGCTTATGTATGTCTTATGGTAATGTTTTAACATGATTCTTCTTTTACATTTCATTTATTTGCTTGTTTATATTGTTATTCTGAACCTTCCTGTTTTAATAGTTTTGTACATGTTTGTATTGTTATTCTGAACCTTCCTGTTTTAATAGTTTTGTACATGTTTGTATTGTTATTCTGAACCTTCCTGTTTTAATAGTTTTGTACATGTTTGTATTGTTATTCTGAACCTTCCTGTTTTAATAGTTTTGTACATGTTTGTATTGTTATTCTGAACCTTCCTGTTTTAATAGTTTTGTACATGTTTGTATTGTTATTCTGAACCTTCCTGTTTTAATAGTTTTGTACATGTTTGTATTGTTATTCTGAACCTTCCTGTTTTAATAGTTTTGTACATGTTTGTATTGTTATTCTGAACCTTCCTGTTTTAATAGTTTTGTACATGTTTGTATTGTTATTCTGAACCTTCCTGTTTTAATAGTTTTGTACATGTTTGTATTGTTATTCTGAACCTTCCTGTTTTAATAGTTTTGTACATGTTTGTATTGTTATTCTGAACCTTCCTGTTTTAATAGTTTTGTACATGTTTGTATTGTTATTCTGAACCTTCCTGTTTTAATAGTTTTGTACATGTTTGTATTGTTATTATGAACCTTCCTGTTTCCATCAATTTGCTCTCTCTAATCCTGCACCTCCATTTAACTTTGTACATTAAGTATAGAAGATTAGGCACAGTTCTAGTTGTTAAGTATTAAATTAGTCAGCTGTATGTTTCTTGACTTTTATTTGTAAGTTATCAAATCATTACTGGAATTTATTTTGGTAAAAATGTAGTAGTACTTGGAGAATAACTTATTTTATTTTCAACAAAGCAGTATGTTATTGATTGTTTTAAACTTTTACAACTCTAGTATTTGAATGACAAGGGTAAAAATATTGTTCTAGACCTTTTATAAATTGTATGTTACTGATTGTATTTTATAAGTAAGCGGAAGTCATGGTATAAAGCTTGTAACTAAACAGAATGAACTGAAATACAAGGTAGTCCAAAAATTACCTTTATTTTCAAAAGTAATTATTAAATTAGTAAAGAAATTTTTCCCCATGCAGTTTTCAACATCTTATGGCATCCAACTCAAAAAATGTTTATTAACAGATCAGTAGACTTCAACATCTGCACCATTAATGGCTGTCAACACATCTAACCAATACATAGTTGTTACAACTTGTCTACAGTTACAGTGCCATCAGCATCTGTTATCTTGATCGTTAGCACCATTATGTTTGAGATATATGATACCCTTAATGTACTCCCATACATCTTTCCTGTACTGGCATCTTTAATTATGCTGCATGATGCATTGAGCCTTTTCTTGCATGATTGTTATTTTACAGAGTGGCCCGGCATGTCCAGGTGGTTAAGGCATTCGACTTGTAATCCAAGGGTTGCAGGTTTGAATCCCTATCGCACCAAACATGCTCGCCCTTTCAGCCATGGGTGCATTATATTGTGATGGTCAATCTCGCTATTCATTAGTAAAAGAGTAGCCCAAGAGTTGGCAGTGGGTGGTGATGACTAGCTGCCTTCCCTCTCGTCTTACACTGCTAAATTGATTGCTAGCATAGAGAGCCCTTGAGTAGCTTCGCGCAAAATTAAAAATCAAACAAACCATTTTACGGAGTAACAGTACTCACTGTAATAAAAAAAAAAGTCAATAAAAAACTCTCAGAGTTTGGCTACAAAATGTTAAACTGCATGGTTGTATTTCCATGGTTATTTAATTGTCAAATTTTAATATTGGAAAGATAATTTTGGACCACCCTTATAAGGTAACATATCTTGTGTGTAATTACTGCACATTTATTTTAAAACAATTAATACAAAAGAACAATTCTGTGAAACAGCTCCTAGTGCTTATGCTGCCTTAGAAGAAATCTTAGCGGAAAAGGCAGAGAAAGCTAAGGATGCCGAGGAAAGTAAGCTACCAGCTGAAGTTACTGTGATGGGACCAATCCTGAGATACCTACAGCTCTTATGTGAGAACCACAATCTTGAATTGCAGGTAGGAAAACTAATAAATGATTCTTTCAATAAGTTTTTACTGAAAGTTTGAGGGTCTTTGTGATGCAATTTTTTCAACCAAGTACTAAAACAAGTTTTAGGTTAAAGAAACTCAATGGAGGTTTAAACCTAAATTTGTTCTTGGTTGAAAAAATATATAACAAAATAAAAAAAAAAAAAAAGCACTTTATGTAAGTAATAAAAAAAAAGAAAAAAAAAAGCACTTTATGTATGTAAAATGGTATAGGGATGGCGGTGCCAAAAATATAATTAACAGGTAATAAAAATCCATTTTCTGTATGTAAAATGATGTAGGGATAGTGTATAGCTATATCATCTCTTTGTTATTGTTTGCATTATTCTTGGTGCTGCCATCTCTACATCATTTTATATTTTAAAATTTTATTATTACTTGTTTGGTGATGTTTTATTACATTGACTGAAAGTTAATGTATTCTATGAATGTTCATCATAAAATTTAATATCTGTATTGATTCTGCTATACTCTCTCACTTGATATATAATGTAGGGGTTGACTCCCTAAAGACACTGGTTGTACAGTGTACAAATCATTGATTATTCTAGACATTATAGTAATCTAATGTACATCTATTATTGACTGGTAATTTCTGTTTCACCCTGTACTTAAGCTTTAAAAAAATAAAAAACAGGTTTTTGAAGAAGCTAACTTCAAGTGGGTGGAAATTATCTTTTAAAATGAAACTTTGTCATTTTTGATGTTTTAGGTTTCAAATATGTATTATACCTATTGAGTATCTTGGCCATCCATGGTATAATATAGCAATTCTATAATATATGGTCAGTGCTTCAAAATGAGTATTAATTCTTTTTCCAACTTCTTTCAAATAGCTTAACACTTTGTTTTTAAATTGTTTTAAGTGTTTCTGAATCCTTCATTAAAATTTCATTTGAGTGAAGATGTCATTGAAAAGTTTTGTCATTATTGTATGTAGAACCTACCAAATACAGTGATTTTATATTCACATTAAAAGTGATGATTTTTTTTCTAAATGTTTCTAGAATTATCTAAGGAACCAGAGCAACAAAAATAACTACAACCTGGTGTCTGAAACACTTATGTTCTTAGATTGTATGTGTGGGAGTACCACTGGTGGGCTGGGTTTACTGGGGCTCTATATCAATGAACATAATGTCAACTTAGTTAATCAGACACTGGAAACATTAACTGAATACTGTCAAGGACCCTGCCATGAAAACCAGGTGAGAAATGTTCATGTAGTTTCATTGAAAAACACTGAATATAAATGTGTATCTTTCCTCATGTTCCTGTTATTTTATGGCTAACCTTTATGACTCATGTTATTGTATGCTATCAGTTTCAACACTCTAATAAAAATCATTGCACATTTCACAAATATTTGTGTTTGAAATATGGTTTGTGGGTCATATTAGTTCAGTAGTGGGTATAAAACATCGTGCAGATGTCATACAAAATATTAGAATACTGATTTGTGTAAATCAAATGGGAGATGATCAACCAGGATGTAATTTGCTGCTTACAGAAGTTGTTTTCTGGCTAAATTGTAAAGATTTGTAGATAGGACTTTGATAAACTTGTCACAGTATTTCAGTATTCCATTGCTGTTTATGTTGTTGAGTTGGTGTTATACTTAAGGGGTGGGTGTGGGTAGGTGCTGTCTATTCACTTTTTAGGAATGATAGATACTGTCCGCCAACTATTTTAAGGAAATATTACTTCTCGTACTCCTGTCTACACTGATATTTACTGCTGGATTTTAAAGGTTCTTGATTTAGTATTTTCTCTCCATCTGAGATAATCATGTGCATTTCACTGACTGTTTTCTATGAAGTCTAAATGTTGTTTTGCACCTATAACAGTACACCAACATTATCCTTAAGACTTTTGTTTTCTTTGTTGTCAGTGTGCTTATGAGTTGAACTGTATTCTGAGTATTCAAGTGGGGTTAAAATGGCTGTAACCTCTTACAGTGGGCTAAACTTGCCAAAATTACATAACTAAAGAAACGCGTAAATTTAGAAAGAAGACTATGTAATGGAAAAATAGGTTAAAAATGAAAATATTTGAAGATAGTAAAGTCTGATTCTGCATTATGAGTTCAAAGTGTAGTATTATTATTAAAGTTATAACAGATACATCACTTACAACGCTTAACAATTGGTACATGGACCTGACAACTAAATGCTTTGTCAAAGTTTTAACCAGTGTTCAATATTCTTTAGTTCTTCAAAAGGTACATGGTTTAGAAACCTTCACTGAATGAATGCACTGTTACAACTAGAAAAACTGATTTTATCTATTTAACACAATGTTTTCTCTTTAAGCATGTCAAATGTTTTGTTTTATTCCTCTTTTTATTGCCCGAGAAGTGTCTTTTAAGAGAAAATTAAAAACCACTTATGTCATAAATGTTTTAACCTTTAACATAGAACAATCATAACCATGTGTTTAAAGATGGTTAGGGATATTTCTGTCACAGGTCTGAGCAATGTTTATTTTAAGGCTTTGCAAGAAAATACCTCTGGTTGTCAGGAGTTGTCACATCTGTCATCACAAGCTATGTAGCTTCTGTCTAGATATTTTCTTTTCTTATCCAGAACTGCATAGCTATGCACGAGAGCAACGGAATTGATATCATCATAGCTCTGATCTTAAACGACATTAACCCACTTGGAAAGAAAAGAATGGACCTGGTATTAGAGTTAAAGGTTTGTATTTAAATTTTTCTGGAAATAAAGTTTTAATATTTTAATAATTTTTAAAATTTATTTAATTCTGATGTTTAGAGGAAGATATTTTGAAGCAATGTGTTACACGGGTAATGTTGTGAAAATGTTTTTATGTTTGTTATCAGAAACGTACATATTATTATTATAAATGTTGAGTACAGGGCCTTATGTGTTTTGATGCTTACTATCATTCCATAGAATATTTGGACACTTGAAGTATTTTATATGATTGAATGTTGAAGATGTAGATAACAAAGTGAACATTATTTGAGAACTTCCAGTAACTTCATATCTGCTTGTCATTCAGAACCTCTTGCAGTTTATTAAAAATCTAGATAATGAGAAAATAAGATATATGAACTACATTGTCTTAAAAAAAGTCATTGGGCATGGGTAATTATGAATAAAACACTTCTTTATTCCAAGAAATTAATAGTATGTTGACCTACCTTTAACCATAATGACTGCTTCAGTGCATTGTAGAAGATTGTCTACAGGTATCTGACAGAAAGTTGTTGGTGGTGTACTTCACTCCTCCATTAGTAAGTCTTACTACTGAAGAGGGCCATCTTGGCCTTGCCCTAATTCTGCATTCCAATGCATCGCAAAGATGTTCTGTCAGGTTGAGGTTGGGGCTTTGTGCTGGACACTGCAACATTCCAGTGTTATTCTCTCCAAACCACGCATTCACGATCCTTGCTTTGTGACAAGGAGTTATGTTGGAGGATGTAAGGACCAGTACCATAAAATTGTCCCAGTGTAGGGAACACAGAATTGTTCAGAACATAAATGTAGGACTCAGCATTTATGGATCCGTACACTACAACCAGTAGATCTAGTCCATACCATGAGAAGCACCCCCAGAACATGATATTGTTACCTCCAGACTTCACTGTGGGGACAAACACACTCAGGTAATCCTCCACACCCAAACACGTCCATCAGAGTGGAAGAACGTATAGCATGCTCAATCTCCATTGTCCATGTTCGGTGTGCCTTGCTCTATAAAATTCCATGAGGTGCATTTGTTTTTATTATCAATGATTTTTGGGCTGCAGCGCTTTTGTGAAAATTCACAGCATTCAGTTCTTGACATGTCATAGAAACATTTATAAGATTGTCTGTGGCTGTTTTTATATCCAAACACAGATTCTGTAGGCTTTGACGGCAGATGAGGTAACCAAATTTTAGAGGTGCATCTACTTCTGTAAGTCAATATTTTATTCATGCCTGTTCATTTCTTGGGCTCATTGTCACCTGTGGACTTCTGTTTCCTCAGCACATTGCCAACTGTCAACCTGGGAATGTTCAGTTGTCACCCAGTAACGTACAAACATTTTCCACAAATTACGTCCTCACTGAAACTCTTGTTCACTCTTAGTGTACTTCTCATTTAGCATGCAAGTTCAAAATGACTTCCGAGCAAACTGCTAATTACTTTTATAGACCAGATTATTTGTATATTTTGTTATCATACCTATTTTCCTGCAATCAGAAATGTGTCCCATGACATTTGGTTGGGTAGTGCAGTGGCATAACTAGAGGGGGACCAAAGGGATACATCTGTCCCCGGGCACAGCATCAGAGGAGCACCAAATTGATGTTACGTAATTAGGAATTACGGCTTACATTTTGTCGCAAGGGGGCGTGAAAACTGACTTTGTCCCTGGGTGCTGAAAACCCTAGCTACACCATTTGGGTAGTGTGTATTAACTAATTAAAATAAGCCTTAGATACTGATATGGTCTTATATGTACCTCAGTATTGTGTTATCTGAAATGGGTTTCTCCCTTAGTAGGTTAAAATTACATTTATAACATAACTTTTCTCTCTGAAATTTGTAATCCGTACAATTATCAGCACAAAACAAATGTTTCTCAGGATTCTTGTTCTGGTCTTCACCTTTAACTGAGTGTTGTTTCTGAAATTGTTGAATGTAGAAGGTTTGTTTTAGTAGAACTTCTAATGTTTTTTATATATAGAATAATGCATCAAAACTACTATTGGCTATAATGGAGAGTCGAGCAGACAGTGAAAATGCAGAAAGAATCCTATTTAACATGAGCCCTAAACAGCTGGTAAGGAAAGTATATATTCACCTCAGTTGTTTGACATGTTTCTAACATTTTAGTTTCATGAAGAAAAGCAACATTTTTTATAGAATAATAAAGACTACTGAATTAAGTTTTGACTAAATAACTGTAGTCAGTTACTTAAGTGTTCATTTACATTTTTGTGATGTGACATGAATGCAGTTACTATCCAAACTCAGTTGAAGTTACATTCAGAAGCTAATTTAAAGGTGAAGGACATGATAAATAATGTGGTCCTGTTTGAAAGAACTGAGGTACAAAGTTTTGTTGTTTTTTGTTTTTTTTTTAATGTGGATGGACAAAATATATGTTGACTGCATTATAATTTATATTTAAAATTTATATGCCTATAATAACGAGAAAAACTTGTGCAATATTCTGTTCATCTAACAGTGTTTAATGTATAGTTAAGAGTGAACTTAACCAGTGATATTATACATATCAAATAGAGATGAGCATGTTTTTTTTATTTTTATCATCAAAACATTTCATTATGTGTGTAATGTACAACTGTTATTTAGAAAACTTCATAAAAACAATATAATGTATTTTAAACATGTAGTTCCACCTTGGTTTTCCTTTAAAATATCTTGGGACATTTCAAACTGTCAGAGAGAAAAACAGATACAAATTTTATATGCCTTGATAAGACTTGTTTCATGATGCAGATAGTCACTGTTATCTGAATACACTCAAGTCGCTACCATTCTCTACATGTTGATGTAACACTTAGTCTACTTTCAAACACACACCACTACCATTCTTTACAGGTTGATGTAACACTTAATTTCTACTATAAAACACATGCATCACTACAATTCTTTACAGGTTGATGTAACACTTAATATCTACTATAAAACACATGCATCACTACAATTCTTTACAGGTTGATGTAACACTTAATATCTACTATAAAACACATGCATCACTACAATTCTCTACAGGTTGATGTAACACTTAATATCTACTATAAAACACATGCATCACTACAATTCTTTACAGGTTGATGTAACACTTAATATCTACTATAAAACACATGCATCACTACAATTCTTTACAGGTTGATGTAACACTTAATATCTACTATAAAACACATGCATCACTACAATTCTTTACAGGTTGATGTAACACTTAATATCTACTATAAAACACATGCATCGCTACAATTCTTTACAGGTTGATGTAACACTTAATTTCTACTATAAAACACATGCATCGCTACATTCTTTACAGGTTGATGTAACACTTAATTTCTACTATAAAACACACACGACACGAGCATCTTTACAGGTTGATGTAACACTTAATATCTACTATAAAACACATGCATTGCTACAATTCTGTACAGGTTGATGTAACACTTAATATCTACTATAAAACACATGCATTGCTACAATTCTGTACAGGTTGATGTAACACTTAATATCTACTATAAAACACATGCATTGCTACAATTCTGTACAGGTTGATGTAACACTTAATATCTACTATAAAACACATGCATTGCTACAATTCTGTACAGGTTGATGTAACACTTAATATCTACTATAAAACACATGCATTGCTACAATTCTTTACAGGTTGATGTAACACTTAATATCTACTATAAAACACATGCATTGCTACAATTCTTTACAGGTTGATGTAACACTTAATATCTACTATAAAACACATGCATCGCTACAATTCTTTACAGGTTGATGTAACACTTAATATCTACTATAAAACACATGCATCACTACAATTCTTTACAGGTTGATGTAACACTTAATATCTAGTGAAAAACACATACATCACTATCATTCTCTACAGGTTGATGTAACACTTAGTCTACTTTCAAACACACACCACTACCATTCTCTACAGATTGAGATAACACTTAATGTCTAGTGAAGAACACACATCACTATCATTTTCTACAGGGTGATGTAACACGTAATGTCTACTAAAAACACATGCATCACTATCATTCTCTACAGGGTGATGTAACACTTAATGTCTAGCGAAAAACACATACATCACTATCATTCTCTACAGGGTGATGTAACACTTAATGTCTAGTGAAAAACACATACATCACTATCATTCTCTACAGGGTGATGTAACACTTAATGTCTACTAAAAACACATGCATCACTATCATTCTCTACAGGGTGATGTAACACTTAATGTCTAGTGAAAAACACACATCACTATCATTTTCTGCAGGATGATGTAACACGTAATGTCTACTAAAAACACATGCATCACTATCATTCTCTACAGGTTGACGTAGCTTGTAATGCCTACCACCAGGAGGATATTACTGAGGAAGAAGAAGAAGGAGAGGGTGCTGGTGATGATAATGATGATGATGGAGTTTCACCGAAGGAGGTGGGACATAACCTCTACATTTTATGTCATCAATTAGCCCAACACAATAAGGAACTGGCAGCCATGTTAAAACCTAGTCCTAATGATACTGAATCAAAAAACAACCAGGCCCTTCAGTATTATGCTAGTCACACTGCTCAAATTGAGGTACATCATTTGGACTTCAGTTTGCTATAAATTTGGTTTATATAGTTAAGCTCCTTATGCTTTTGTATGATGAAAACAGTGAAGCTGTTAGTTATTACTAATATAGCATACTTTAAGCAGTCTTATTCTATTTAAACCTTGTTTTTAGATGCAGTTTTTATTAATTTTTGATGTTATTCATTCTGTTTATGCTATAAATAAATGCTACAAAATTATCTGTTTGTTAGATATTCTACTCAAGTTGAAACAGTTGTGGTGAACAAATGAAACTTATTGTTTAGCTGTATGTGAACTACTATGGTCTTATTTCTCAGATTGTTCGTCATGATCGAACCATGGAACAGATAGTATTTCCTGTGCCTCAGATTTGTGAATTTCTCACTAGAGAGAGCAAGCTGGATGTGTTCCATACAGCTGAGAGAGACGAACAAGGCAGCAAGGTATTTGATTACTATGTTTCTCTCTTAACATCAAAATGTTTCTCTCTTTTTGAAAATACTGAAAATTCTATCATGTAGTCTTTCAGTAACTTCACTGTTATGAAGTAATTTGGAGTATTTCTTTTGCAGTATTTCAAATTTCTTGTTACTGTAGCTAACTTATGGCTATTATTATTATTATTTTAACATCACACTAACTTTAAGTAATGCTGAGAATATCAATATGTAGAGATTAGTTATTGTTTGTATAAAGCCTTTCCATGTATATAATGAACACAGACTTGCATAAGAAAAGAAACATACTGAACTTTAAGTACTGTGTGCTTGAATCCTAACACAGAAAAGTACATGCATGCAAATCAGTTCATATGTGTCTGCTTTATTAAGTTTTTGCAGCAATACAGTAATGAAATATAGAAAGTAATTTCCTGTAACAGTCATAATACACCTTCCTGTACACAACAATTTAGAGATACCAACCATTATGATTTGAGCGTAATCATTACGATTTTGGTGTATACATTACGACTATACGCTCATACAGACAAATATTACGACTTGTTGCAACTCCCAAATTATTATATATTATATAGGCCTATACAATAAAGTGATAAATTGTTCCCCCAGGACTTGAAAGGGGGTGAAAAGAAAATTTCTAGTGAGATACAAATAAATTTTGATAATAAATAAAACGGTCCAAATGGCTACTTCGATAACAATGTTTGTGCTTGAAATAATAAAAAATATTTATATCTCTGACGTCTACCAATAGTTTGAGTGTGGTGCTTCTCCATGCTGGGTACGTGGGGGAATCTATAGTTACGTCATCAGTGCTTGTCAGCCAATCAGTGCTCGCATAGATGGGTATTTCTCGTTTTCTAAGAGGTGTAGAAACACCAATGCGATTGTTCACAAGATGTTAAAAAAGAGGCCTCGTTCACCAGATTTTCTTGTTTCTGGCAAATCTAAAAGGACTAAAACTGTGAAAGGGCTCTGTCTACAATCATTACGCTCAGTCATTTGAAATAATTGGCATCTCTGAATTTATCTTCTCTTTCCTTTAGGCCCTTTTGTTGTTATTAATTTATTGATTAATTTATCTGAAACTTTTATTGCCTTATGAAATCCTTATTTAAAGTTAATTTAATGAAAATGTGGAAAATACAATTGATAGTGAATCTGTCAGTTATTATCATATTTATGTAATGACATTTATCCTTAAAACAGTAAGTTTTCTGATATACAAACAGTACTTTACAGGTTTTAACTAATATTACTTGTTACTCTTACAGGTCTCGGACTTTTTTGAAAGAAGTGAAGACTTGTTTAATGAAATGAAATGGCAAAAGAAACTTCGAGGTGAGAAAGGCTTACCCCTAATATGAAAATGATAGGTTTGATGTGATCATTATTTTTATTCAGTTAGTACAGTAGTAAAAGCTGCAGTATTAGAAAGATTGTGAAAAATCAATAGTGTAGTTGGTTACCTTCAAACAAAAACAAAGTGAAAGATATCACTGTATACTCTTGGTAAGTAATAAAAATATTATGTAATTGTAGTTTTATTAAATACATTATGGGGATGTTAATATTTTGACAGAGGGATATGTAGACTGATACAAACACTGTGAGGAAGTCAGTATTACTACAGAAGGATATGTAACCTGATGCAAGCACTGTGAGGAAGTTAGTATTTCTACAGAAGGATGTGTAGCCTGATGCAAGCACTGTGAGGAAGTTAGTATTTCTACAGAAGGATGTGTAGCCTGATGCAAGCACTGTGAGGAAGTTAGTATTTCTACAGAAGGATGTGTAGCCTGATGCAAGCACTGTGAGGAAGTTAGTATTTCTACAGAAGGATGTGTAGCCTGATGCAAGCACTGTGAGGAAGTCGGTATTTCTACAGAAGGATGTGTAGCCTGATGCAAGCACTGTGAGGAAGTCGGTATTTCTACAGAAGGATGTGTAGCCTGATGCAAGCACTGTGAGGAAGTCGGTACTTCTACAGAAGGATGTGTAGCCTGATGCAAGCACTGTGAGGAAGTCGGCACTTCTACAGAAGGATGTGTAGCCTGATGCAAGCACTGTGAGGAAGTGATGCGGTACTTCTACAGAAGGATGTGTAGCCTGATGCAAGCACTGTGAGGAAGTCGGTACTTCTACAGAAGGATGTGTAGCCTGATGCAAGCACTGTGAGGAAGTCGGTACTTCTACAGAAGGATGTGTAGCCTGATGCAAGCACTGTGAGGAAGTCGGTACTTCTACAGAAGGATGTGTAGCCTGATGCAAGCACTGTGAGGAAGTCGGTACTTCTACAGAAGGATGTGTAGCCTGATGCAAGCACTGTGAGGAAGTCGGTACTTCTACAGAAGGATGTGTAGCCTGATGCAAGCACTGTGAGGAAGTCGGTACTTCTACAGAAGGATGTGTAGCCTGATGCAAGCACTGTGAGGAAGTCGGTACTTCTACAGAAGGATGTGTAGCCTGATGCAAGCACTGTGAGGAAGTCGGTACTTCTACAGAAGGATGTGTAGCCTGATGCAAGCACTGTGAGGAAGTCGGTACTTCTACAGAAGGATGTGTAGCCTGATGCAAGCACTGTGAGGAAGTCGGTACTTCTACAGAAGGATGTGTAGCCTGATGCAAGCACTGTGAGGAAGTCGGTATTTCTACAGAAGGATGTGTAGCCTGATGCAAGCACTGTGAGGAAGTCGGTATTTTACAGAAGGATGTGTAGACTGATGCGGTAAAGAAGGATGTGTAGACTGATGCAAGCACTGTGAGGAAGTATTTCTACAGAAGGATGTGTAGACTGATGCAAGCAATGTGAGGAAGTCGGTATTTTTACAGAAGGATGTGTAGACTGATGCAAGCACTGTGAGGAAGTCTGTATTTTTACAGAAGGATGTGTTAACTGATGCAAGCACTGTGAGGAAGTCGGTATTTCTACAGAAGGATGTGTTAACTGATGCAAACATTGTGATAAAGTCAATTCTTCATGGGGTTATGTAGTCTGACAGTGCTTTATGGCATATGTTAATTTAGCTGTAAGCAAAAACATTTGAGATAGTACTACAGCCTTCTCTTATGTGAAACATAATTACATTTTTTATTGTGGATATTGCAGTCTTATTGAGTTTTTGAGCACACTAACGTGATCATAGCTCATTAAATCTACCAACCAAGATGTAGTAAAGTGATACATATTTTAGGGACATTCTTTCATTTGGTGAAAAATATTTTAAGGATTGTTTTGTTCACGTGTTTTTTTTGTCACTCACCCTTCAAAGTAAATCACACAAGAGCTACTGACACTTTCTGGATTAGATATTTAAGTGCAGATGAAGTAATATTTATCAAAATTTTAGTAAAGATTTATAATTACCAAAATGTTTCATCTTTCTTTATATTCTGTTTATCACGCCACTGCAATTACAGAAATGTTGGAGTTGTGCTCAAAAATAATAAAGAAATATGTAAAAAAATATGTATCTCTTTGTTTTTTGCTACCAGTTATAATCTAATTTTATACATTGTTCATACCAGGTCAGCCTCTTCTGTTTTGGGTGAGTCGGCACATGTCAATATGGAGTACTGTGGCTTTCAATTTAGCTGTCTTGATCAACCTCATTGTAGCATTTTTCTATCCCTTTTCTGATCCCACTGGTAAGTTAACTCACAAATTTGGTTGTTCAAACTTATTGTGTTTTCTTAGTTTAAAGCTAGATGTAATAATGTGTGAGTTTGTTTTACTTCTGTTTAAAGTTACTAGTAATAATTTCTTTTGTTGTTTGTGTTCTTTTATGTAGTATTTCTTCCTTCATTTACTCAGATATATTTTGTAATAAACAGAATTATTTTCATCACTGTTTAATGTTGGACAAAACCTATAAATCATTTTAAATTTTCAAATCCATTATATGTTACCTCCTCTCGCATAGACAGCTCTTCTAATTTAGTGCTGCCCTCTATATGCAATTGTTTTTCACACATGCCACAATTTTCTGTCTCTTCCCCACACTATAAATAACTGATTTTAATAGATCTCTCATGCAAATCAACGTGTCAACCCTCCACCAATAAGAGTGACATGCTCTCGTGATGCATTTTGACTCTGTCCACTCAATTCTGTCACTTAGCAGTACTCATGTTTAGACATTTTTTGGTTTGGTACTTTTCATAAAAATCATGATTCCCTGTCCCTCCTATAGAATCAGCTAGGCTTAACATGTTATTTTCAACTTTATTTCTCTGGTATGTTTTATCCAATTTCCCATTTTCTATGATTCCTTAATTACCTCCATGTTGGTTCATTTGTCATTTTTGTGTCTCATTTTACACGTGGCTTGCTTACTCTTTGTTTTTGGGATTTCTGTATTTGTTTTTTTTCCTGATGTTTTAGATAATGTGTCCGAGACTGGAATCTCATGTATAGTCTTTACATCAGTATTCAACCCTTTCGTCTCCGAATGCAAATGTGTTGCAGTTGGAACCATGACAATCGTATTCCTTTCCCATCTTGGACCTTATCTACCCATCTCTCTCCCTCTTCCAGGAGTTTTTCATCTCATTGTTTTATTCAATGGTGATGGGCATACCACCAACAGTTCTGGAAACTAACCAAATCCAGTGGAAACTGGACCATAATATATTGTTACCCTTTGGCAATCTTTCACTACAATTCCTTAGGTTCTTTGGTTTTTATCAGAAGGACTTGCCCTACTTTTTCTTTCCCACCTCTTTTATCCCTGGTACCTTTTTCTTTCCTCATGACTTGTGATTCTGCCATCAGCCTACATCTGTCCAAGGAAATACAAGATTTTCTGTTTCTGCAGCCCATAACATCAGTTCATCTTTCTACAGGCTCTTATTACAGGCTGTTTGTTGTCCTTGCTCTAAACTAGAGACTGGTAGCCTGCACTAAGTTTGTTCTGCCTCATTCTTGTTTTCAGTCTGTTCCATTTTACCTTGGAGTCATTTCTGCCCCAAAGGTGGATTTTTCTTCAGAGATATTGAGGATGATAAAGAGGAATGTCATGAATAATTATTTTGCATATCCTAATATTCATCACTCATGACCCTCTCTTTAATTTATTATTCACAGAGTGATTTCTCTGTTTTGTTTTGGTCCTGTATGCTTTATTGGGCTTATATAGCATTCGTTCATCACTTTATTCCTCACAATGAGGCTTTTGCTTTGTCCCTTCACCACAAATTTCCTTGATTATGGTCTCTTGCTCCTCATCTTTTTGTTCTGGCTGTCAGTGTTTTCAGCCAGGATTGGACGTACACACTTATCTTTCCATTCTCCTCCTTCTCTGTAGGATTTTGGTCATCCTTGACACTCCATGTTTATTCTTCCTGACAGTTCTTTCCTGGCTGTGCCAGATGTGGCTTCTGCAGCTTCTTGAGCTCCATCCTTCTTCTCCATTTCCTTTAAATGTACACCTTCTTCACCATCTTCAGTCACCGGTATTTCATCCAAACCTCCAGTCTCGGAGATGAAAACTTTATGATCCTCTTTCATATCCTGACCAGTTGTCTGGATTTTAGTTTGTAGTTGACTTGCCACTAGTGTAATTCACTTTTTTACTCTCACCAGTTGGTTGGGTTTTAGTTTGTAGCTCACCTGCTACTGGTATGATCCTCCTTCCTACTCCCACATAAATGTTGGGTCCCTGTGGCCTTGGTTTTGGATCAAACTTGTCAATATGAGCCTCATTGTACTTCCTTGTGGATGTCAGTTCCTACCAGCATGGGTTTTGAGATATGGTTGACTCGCCATTTACAATCTCTTGTGCCCTCGCCATTCTACACCTGGGTTTGCATCCTTTTCATTTTACCCTCTTTTTTAATATTTGGGATTAAGTTTTATAAATATTGCATGGTTTGGATCACTGTATGGCCATAGTTCTCTCCCAGGTTGATGTGCTTCTCTGTTTTCTGCCACTATGTGCAACATCGTTTTTCAGTGGGTATAGAATATACCTGGTTCAGAAGTGGTGCAGTTCCCAACATCAGATCTTATAAAGTGACTGTCTCATCTTAGGGAGTGTCCTACAGACACATTTGAAGAATGTTTCTTTCTTACCCTAGAACTGGTTTCTCCCTCTATTCAGTGTGGGATTTGAGCTGTACCATACTGGAAGTTGTAATTTTCCTACAGTGAAAATGTATTTCCAATAGGTACTTGCCACCTCTCACAATTCCCACTGAAAATTGACACTTCCATCTTATGCCAACACTGGCAGAATTCAATAGAGTCACATGCAACATGAGGGTATGTCACATTCTTATTGTAGCATTCTTAAAAAAACATTCCTTTTGTATATAGAGGGCAGAGTTAAATGATAATAGGTATGTATGTATCAGAAATACATTTTTGTGTGAGAAAATCATAACACCTGAATAAAATCAGTGTGAATGTAAGGATAAGATACTATGGTCATAACCCAAGGTAATAAAATATTTTTTGTGTAACAACTGAAAATAGTCACCAATTTCATCCATTCATAACTAGATTAGAATGTATGTTTAGCCATATATATTCAGGTTTGTTTTTTTGGTGGTGGTGGTGGTGTGTGTGTTTTTTGTTTTAGTACATATAATCTCCATGTACTAAGGATTCCTATTAATTAAATGTTAGTAGACTGTAAATGTATGCTCAGGTAAAGCATACACATAAAACAGTTAGAAACTTGTATCACTTTAAACATGTGTCTGACCTCTCTACCCTTTCTTGCCTTCTGGGAAGTGGCAAAGGGTGCCTTGAATATTTTTAAAAATTTGTATGAGCTCAGAGATTTTATCCATTGAAAATGTTATGTGAAATATTCTGTGATGGTTGAAGTGTTCATTCCTGGTATACTATGCTTGTTCAGTCAGAATTTGACCATAACACTTAATCATATTTGTCTGTTGTGGATATTTTTAAGATGTTACTTCCACGGGCTAGTAAATGTCATAATGACTAAACATCTTTCGCTTTGAATAAAGGTTTACTTCTTCATTCATCTCTGTTTATTTCCTTTTCAATTTATTCTCTGCATAACAGTTTTGTAGTCTACATTTTA
The DNA here is from genome assembly GCF_004210375.1 of Tachypleus tridentatus. Taxonomy (NCBI): domain Eukaryota; kingdom Metazoa; phylum Arthropoda; class Merostomata; order Xiphosura; family Limulidae; genus Tachypleus; species Tachypleus tridentatus. Next base: position 47,971,091 of record NC_134829.1, on the reverse strand, counting down.
TTGTTATATCTGAACGTGTTCATCTGATATTAATTGATCTGAAAACTGCAATTTAAAAACTTAATTATCTAGGGTGTTTTATAGAGAGCTGGTTCAATGTTCTGTGCTGGAATTGGTTATAAGTTATAATAGTGTAGAATAAAGACTTGTCAAAATTAACAGCAGGAAGTACCCAGCTGATGTAACAATGCATTATATTCTTTACAAATCAAAATTAAAGTATGATAAATTAGCTATACTGATTGTCAGGTTGATTTTCAATGTCTGTGATTAGGAGTTAACCTACACACAGAAATGACAGTGGCTTTATCTCCTGAAAATTCTTCTCTGTACATTATTGTAGCATGGTGAAGAATCGCATCAGCAAAAACCAAAAAAGTATCACTGTGCCAAAAGAGTTAAATATTTAAAACTTTCCCACTGTTTAGGACTGATTTTGAAGATATATGTTTATACATCTGTGTTTGGGTCATCCACATCATAAACTGTAGTTTCTAATTTGCTCTGAATTTGAAACCATAATTTTTATTAACTTGGTTCATTTTCCAGCTTTACTGTTTTGTTTAAAGAGATGTAACATAATACAAAACAAGTATTAAAATGTAAATTTAAGATACAAGGTTATATGTTTTAAATCTTGAATTATATAAAGGTGTGTAATTCTTTGTCCTATTTTAGTTTTCTGTTTATTTTTCAATGTTACCAAATCCCAAACTGACATATGCCTTTATGTATTTATTTTCATCACTAGATCTTGGGCCACGAGCTTCTGGACTCATCTGGGCAGCTATGTTCATCTCCCTAGCTACAGTTGTCACTTTACCTCGACCGTTGGGCATTCGTACTTTTGTTGGAACTGTCATCCTTCGTATGATCTATTCTTTAGGTTTACAACCAACTTTGTGGTTACTGGGCACAGCCAATGTAAGTGTCTTCATTTTGCTGTTTAAAAGTTTTACTTTGTTTTATAAACATGACATCGAGAATGTCTTGTTTTTTAAGTCATTTAACACATCATGTACTATCATCATCAACAAGTTAATTTACAAATGCTGTAATTGTTTAAAAAGATCATTGATTTTTATGATTTGTTACCTCTTTCATTTTGTTATACCAGATCCTATCTTTTACTTGTGCCATCTAAGATAATTGATAATGTCAATATTACCATTTTTATGATTTTAACTTTGTTTCATTTCTAGATCTAAGTGTTTCACTCTGTAAGTTCTTATTTTTTATTAAGTTATTAACTTTATATATAAATGCGTTGACCTCTTTATTTGTAATGATTAGAAGTCCAGTCTAATAGTGATCTCTTGTGATTTACGTATTCCATGCAGTCTAATAGTGATCTCTTGTGATTTACATATTCCATGTTAAGCTTTGCAGGTGATCATGGTCTTAAATGATCTAACATTCTGTTTAATATCTTCTATAAGATCTTAAATCCCAAAGATTTGATGTTCTATGGGATGACATTAAATTATATTGATCTGTGATTACTAGTAATTGGACTTATTAGGTACAGGCAACAGTACCCATCCCCAGTGACAGCAAAAGTTTACGTTAATCCATAAATTTAAATTATTTCATAGCTTTAAAAAGGTTTTGTGTTGCACAGCCAATGTTCTGAACTACTTGTACCACCTACTGTGAAATGTAATTATTGAGCACTTCAGTCTAACTAAGAGTCACTTCACAATATCATAAAATAAATCTGCATGTTTGTTATTTAAGTTACTTCACGTTTTAAAATGTAAATGATAGTGAGGTTAATTTATAACAATTTAGTGTAGAATATCCTGCTTGTGAAATAACATTTAGCATCAACGATATTCATGTCTGTTGTGTCGTCATTTCAAAAGTCAATGCTGAGCTTTGCCTAGCTTTTCAAATGAGCTTTGGAAGTGGTTGCCATGGCCGTGTGTGTATTCTTTGGATGTGGTTGCCATGGCCGTGTGTGTATTCTTTGGAAGTGGTTGCCATGGCCGTGTGTGTATTCTTTGGAAGTGGTTGCCATGGCCGTGTGTGTATTCTTTGGAAGTGGTTGCCATGGCCGTGTGTGTATTCTTGTGACTTGTTTATAATAAATTCCATCACCAACTTGTTTTTCTTTTCCATTAGATGATCATGTCATCAGTACATCTAGTCAGTATTATGGGAAACAATGGAACATTTAACAAGACTTTCCGACAAATTCTAACGGATATAGAACTGCTGTATCATGTAGCTTACCTGTTTTTCTGTGTGCTAGGCCTATGCATGCATCCTTTTTTCTATGGTGTGCTGGTAAGTTATTCTCTTAATCTTGTGGTGAAACATTTTAAACACAGTTTGTGAAGTTTTATAGTTATATGTAGTTACTACATTATAAGGGTTTGAAATTTTATTATTTTCAGTGCTGAGAAAGATGTTTAATAAAGTAATGTTGCTTACAGATGCTGAAGTTGGGGAAAGAGTTGAATGGTAAAGTTTTTCATAATTTTACATAAACTCTCTATAGCTGTTGAGTTTCATGTGATTTAGTGACCAGCTAACTGAACTTCTGGTCAGAAGTTCTGTAATTCTAATCATGATAACTTGTTGAACGTACTCTACAATTTTAAATGTAGTATTGTTGTAACTGGTGGACAGTCCAGTGATTTGGTTAAAAGTATCTCTGTGGACAGTTGGTGGTGCTGACTAGAGTCTCTCCCTCTAAACAGCAATTCTAAATTATTGGTGACTTTGCCTGACATTTGCGGTCTCTAATGTGGCTGCTTAGCTGATTTATTTATTCAACTTTCATGTGGAAAACAAAAATGTATTTTGAAACTTAATAATGGCTTTAGAACATTTTTCTAAAAAGAGATTTTTCTATTTTCCATTTTCCTTTTCTCCAAGCTCATATTGTTAACAATTTAACAGTCAAGTTAACTTCAACAGTTGTTTAGGCTTGAAATTTTTATTCGAGGCTCCAATTCTTCTTTGCCTATGATTATTTATTAGGTATTGTTTTTGTTAATATTTTTAAAACCAAGATGAAATTAGGTTTTGATTGTTGAAAGGCTGCATTGTTGTTTGAGATTAATGTATAGGTTCTGCAATATGACCCATCTATAATGGGTCATAATTAGTATTAGAAAAACCTCTAATTGTATCTCAAATTAAAGCTATCTGAAGGAATGTTAGTCTGATAAAATGAGTATGAACAACAGGTTGTAATGCTTAAGGCATATTACATATTTTAGTCATCACATATTCATGTGGTTGAAATGTGCCTTGTTTGAAGTCGTGAATAATAGCTAGTCTTGATTTAAATAGGGCATGCAGAATGAATCAATCATTGTTGTAATATTTTATTACTTTATCAATTACTAATAAAAGTTTTTTTTCTGCTGTTAATATTACTAATTAATCTCTCTTCAAAGTGAGCTTTAGTTCTATTTTTATTTCTAATTATGTTGAATATGTCAGTAATGGTATGTTATTTGGTTTCGATCTCATATCTGTCTAAAACAAGTTTTTATAAAGCTCAAAAGGTTTTGTAATTATTCTATTTGATATGAAAGTATTAAACAAAACAAAGTGATAAAATGTATTTTCTTCTCTTTTTTTTTAAATAAATAATATTCCAGTAATTTTATGGAACAAAACACAGCTAAATGTTTTTTCAATACCAGTTTAAGTTTATATTGTTTTCTGTGACTTTTTAAAAAAACTCCATAATCACAGCAGTTTGTAGCTATTACCAAAACATTTTTTAATCTTTTAAATGGAAAAGTAATCTTTAATGAAGCATACTTGTATCTGCTTGTACAAGATGGATAAATCATATGTACTTAAATAAGTTGTACTCATTGAAGCTTAATAAATAAAAATGTATTCAGTATTATGTTACTGCTTAGAAAAATATTCCATGCAAAACTTAATTATCTATAAGCAGCAATTACATAGATTAGTGCCATGTAAAGTAACCAATGATAAGAAATTATAATGAAATTGATTAACCAAAGTTAGTATTTCTAATTATTATGGAGTTCTAATTTCTCACAGACATAATCAGTTAATCAAAATTTGTTTCTATTTATTACTATTTTAAGTAATGTGATGAGATAATTATTGGAATTAATTAGGTAATTGAAATTAAGATTTCCAGTTATCAGTGTATAACCATCCAAATAACTGAAAATTATTATTACATGTGTTTGCTGTTAAACATGAAGCTACATAGTGAGAATATAATTTTAAACAGCTGAACAGCTTCATTCACACACCACCACCAATTTCCTTTCATTGTTGGTTTTTTTCTTCTTGAACTGTTTACTGGTGGGAAGACAACTGTATAACAGCATCTGAAAGCAACTAATCAATTATCGTTAATCACTTGGCTCTGTTTATCAAAACATAACTGATATGATTGATAAATGACTTATGTTATCGTTAATGTTAAACACGTAAGGTAGTACTTAGGAGCACTATGATCATTTGTATATTGTTTTTAAACACTTATATAAAAAACAAATATAACATTAAATTTAATACATTTGATAAATCAACAACAATAACTTTTTTTTGTGTGTTCACTAGAAATATTATAATATCAACTCAGTTATGTAGGTGTCAGTTTTTAACTTCTATCTGTATCTTATCAGTCAATCAGTTGTTTATTAAGTTCCCATCTTTAGCTGGCTGTGATCTTTGATAACTGGATGTGGTTTGGTCTTTAATCATCTGTTTGAGAAGTTCCATCTTCTAGATTTAGGTTGACAATCATTAAAGTGATTGGAAAAGAAATGTATTTGTCAGTTAGTTGGGTGGGTGTGATGTTTGGTTGTTTTTTATCTTATGATGTATCTATGGGTTTAATAGTCTTCAGTTTGTTTTTTCATTAATGGTGTGATGTTTGGTTGTTTTTTGTTATCTTATGATGCAGCTGTGGGTTAATAGTCTTCAGTTTGTGTTTTTCATTAATGGTTTATTTATATTTAAGGTCTTAACATGTAGGAAAGTTTAGCAGTATTACTATGATACCCTTTTTAGCTTTTAGATGTAGTTTTTCAAGAAGAGACGCTTCTCAATGTTATCAAGTCTGTGACACGAAATGGACGCTCTATCATTCTCACGGCTGTCCTCGCTCTCATTCTGGTCTACCTCTTCTCCATTATTGGATACCTCTTCTTCCGAGATGACTTTCTGATGGAAGTAGATGAAAGAATTGTGGAAGAACCAAAACCAAAGTTACCAGGTAATATAAATTAAATGACACAAATTATCAAATATGGTATTTGAAGTTTACAGCCAACTACAGTATAGTACATACATTGGAAGAGTCCTCTGAAATCTGAACTAGAGGTTTTATGTAATAAGAGTAATAGAGTAAATACAGAGAATTTTATGAAGCTCAAACTAGAAGTTCTAATTGATCAGAGTTAGGTAGAAAGGATTTTGCTGAAGTGTAAACTACAGTTTCAGTAGTTTAGATAATTTACATGAAATGACAAAAACACAGTTTCTGAATTGTTAGAGTTAAATACAATAGATATTTCTGAATCTAAAAACACAGATTGTTAATAGTTTAATTACATAGTACCTTACTGAAACTTAAAAGACTATTTATAAAGTGTTATGGTAAGTATAAAGGATTCTGCTGAATTCTCTACTACTGTTTTTAAATAGTTATGATAAAACCACTGTATTGTACTGAAGCCTAAATTGTAGTTTCTAAACTGTTAGGGTAAGTGTAGATGATTTTGCTGAATTCTCTACTTCTATTTCTAAACTGTTAGGGTAAATGTAGAGAATTTTGCTGAAATATCTACTACTATTTCTAAACTGTTAGGGTAAGTGAAGAGAATTTTGCTGAATTATCTACTACTGTTTCTAAGCAGTTAGGGTAAAAACATTGGACACATTTCCTAAGTTGTTATGGTTTAAGTACAAATAATTTTCAGTGCTGTGATAGAAATAATGTACCAAACATTGCTAAATTCTAAGCAAAAGCTACTCTAATTAAAGTACATATGACTTTACTGAAGATTAAATCAAACCTAAATAGTTTATTGAGAGTGTATAAAACCACATGAAAGCCTTAACTAGAACTACATTACATAGAATCTTGCTAAAGTTTCTGTGTTAAAGTAAATGTCTTTATATTTATTTGAATGTTGAAACTAGTTAATCTTGGGAAATGCATGTATGTAAGATCTGGTTAAGGTAAGTTAGTTTTAAAATTTACTGATGTACACAGATAACTAGTATCTAAATTTAAGCTAGAGCCTAAATTTGCTCTGAAATATTTTCACAGAGAAAGCCTGATCTTGTACTGACAGTATATAAAGTCAGTTTAAAAAACATTGTAGCAATGCTAGTTCGACTGTTTTTTGTTGTACTGGTTGAATGTCAAACAGAGGGCTGGTTTACACTCAAACTGACATGTAATAAAAAAAATTACCATAATGATTTTTTCAATATGAAAATAACTTTCTGACATTCATAAAAACTCATTCAACAGATAATGTGAAATATAGCTGTTCTAGAATCAGGTTTGGTTAGAAAATAAGTTATCCACAGTCCTAGTGAAGCCCTTTTCATTTTGCTGTAGAATTTGTAGCTAAACATAGTCCAACAATGGAAACGGCAGACCTTCAACCTAAACCAGAATTTTGTTCATCAGAAGAAGTAGCCAACTGTGATAAAAATACATCAAGAGACAACAAGTACACCATTCATAATAATCTATCTGGTACGTTATATTTCCTAGGTAGTTTTATTTCAACTTCTGCATATTGTTTTTCCATTTTTGACCTTTGTTGAGAGAGAATAGTTTGTGTATATATATATACATATAGCTCCTGTGTAAAACTTTTTGAAAGTACATTTTTTTTTGCAATTGCAGTGCTTTGTTTCATAATATGTAAAAATAAAAGGGGAGGGGCTATTGATTTGGAAGGTTATAAAATACAATTTCAAAACTGTTTTCTTTGATTTGGTGTAATGGCAAAATAGCATGTACACAACTCTGTTTTTAAGTTCTCTTATTATTTATTTAATGTAGGAGGTAACACAATAACATTTACATGGCTGTATACTCAGTTTCTGCTAGTGTTTTTCACTTTTAGGACAAATTAAAATTGTAGAAAAATGTACACAGTTTTTAGGAATGGATATAATAACGAATATGTCCTCTAGTAGTTCAGTAGTAAATCTACTGAGTTAGTGATAAAGTCTGGGGTTTGATTCCCTGAAATAGACATAGCAGATAGCCCAATGTGGCTTTACTCTCAATCAAATGCACACACACACTAACAAGGGATGCAGCTTTCAGGATAGCTTTATGTAACTGTAAGAAATTTGTATATAGCAAGCAGATTTTATCATTAAATCTGCTATTATGTAGTTTGCTTCATTCGGAGGTCATTTCCAGTATTCAACATTTTCTGAATTCTAACTGTGGTTGGAAATTTTCACTAAAACATGTCAGTATAAATGAGGTGAAATGGCAGTGTTTATATATTTTCCTAATTTAAAATTTTACTGTATATATTTTTAAAGAAATTGTGTTAACTGCAACTAATATTTTCTGGAACCTGCTTCAATATAAAGTTAGATAGGAGTACAGTCCTTAAGTGATTACAAAGAAAGGCTTGGATTACAAGATGGCTGGATTATTAAATTTTACTTTTTACTTCAGCTTTTACTAACAAAGATTAAAACACCAGTCCATATCTTAAACAGTTGGTAAATGACAACAAGAGCAAACAAGATGAGTGCATTAATTCTAAACTGGTTAAGAAACATCGGGAAGTTTAAAAAAACAATAAGGCTTCTGGGTCAGGTAATATTTCCTCAGGGGTTTTGAAGGAGGTTAAAAATTGGATGTGTGAACCACTTGCTACTAGTTTTTGTTGGTCCTTTAAGAGGGAGGTAATAAAATTGTCATAGTAATTATAGACCCATTAGTCTTACATCAGTTGTTGGAAAAGTTTTAGAAAGTTTGATAAAAGATTCTTTGCAAAGTAATTTAACAAAGTTTAGAATTTTATTGGATAGTCAGTAGGGTTTCCAAGATGAAAATCTTGCCTTGTAAGTCTTTTGACATTCTGTAAAAAAAGTTAGCTTGTGTAGATAAGAGTAAGAGTGTATATTTGGTGCACCTGGATTTTCAGAAAGCATTTGACAATGTGCCACATAAAAGGTTTTAAAAGAATTATCTCTATAGGTGTGGGGGGATAAGTTAGTAAATTTGAAAGAAAGCAGAGGCTTGTTACAAATGGTTTTCAGTTATATTGGATTAATGTCAAGTGGGTACCTCATGGGTCACTTTTAGGACCTTTGCTTTTTTTGAATTACGTAAATTGCATAGATGAAAGGATAGTCAATAAATTAAAAGTTTCAAGTGATATTAAGTAAGATCTTGGGTGTTGCTATCTGTGAAGAAAAGGGTGCTGCTTTATAAAACAAATTAGGTCTTTTAACAAGTTGGGCAAACAAATGGCACAAATTGTAAAATACTGCATGTGCATTATAATTTGAATTATAAGTGTAATTTGATAGGAATAATCATAACAGTGTCATGAAACAAAAGGATCTTGGTGTAATGGTTGATCAGTCTTTTAAGCCATCCAAGCAGTGTGCTTTTGCTAGTTGTATTTACAGAAATATTGAATACAAGTCTAAAGAGTTATAATTTCAAGGTACAAGTCACTGGTTAGGACATATTTAGAGTATTGTATTCAGTCTTGAACTTCTTACTCTAAAAAGGACATTGAATTATTGGAAAGGGTTCAGAGAAGGATTACTAGAATGGTCCTGGAATGGAGAGGTTGTAATATGAGAAGAGGTTGAAATCTGATGCTTGTTTTCTCTTGAAAAAAGAATCATTAAGAAGGATTTGGTTGAGGTGTTTAAGAATGTAAAAGGAATTGACAGTGTTGATATATTTTCTTACTTAGCAGTGAGAACAGTGAGTCTAGGGTACATGAGTATAAATTCTGGCAGGGTAGGAGTCACATTCAACTAAGACAGTTTGATTGACAGGATAGTTGACTTTTGGAATGGGCTGCCTTTGGATGATGTGGGCACAGTAAATTTAAGTGAGTTTGAGACAAAGCTTGATAAGATATGAATAATAAGGGCTGTTTTTAAGATTGTTTATAATTTATTAATTAGTAGTTTCGTTTAGAGGGTGGGATAGCAGAGATGGACCAATAGGTCCCATGTTGGCCTGAAACATTGTCATGTGGGTGTCCACAGGGTGCACTTGCCCCTCCCGTTCAAAAATAAAAACATTCATTCTTTCTGTATTTAGAATATATGTATAATATTGATTTAAAGTCTTCCCCACTCTTCCTTCTGTTGTTTCCATGAATGCCAATGCCATAGCTTTGCAGTATTATCTTGATTCACCATAACTCTAGACTTGGTTAGCTGTTGGCTTTTAAATTTCAAACAAATTTAGCTTTGTAGTGTATAGAAACCAAATTATAATGTGTGTTTTAAAGCAGTTTGTGTTGTTAAAATATTAATAGTATATAGCATGGCTACAACATTAGTTTATTATTAACCATTTAATTAATTTAGAGCAAATGAAGAAAAATGATTCTAATGTAATCATTCATGTGTGTATCTTGGCTAGTTATTTTTCAATTAAATAAAAAATATTACACACAAATGTTAGATACATATACATATATATATATAATTTTTAATTAAAAATTATAAAAGGTTGAACTAAAATATAACAGTAATTTTATTAATACTTTTTGAAGTCCAAGTAATTTGTTGATAAAACTGCTACATTATTACGAAGTTCATTCTCCAGTAATATTTCATTTATTAATAACTTTATAAAAATAAATTAATTTAATTATTATTAATAATCTAAAAGTAAGCTTTTGCTTTGACCTACAATTATCATTTGAAGAACAACTTGTTAAAATAAATGTATGAAATATAAATAGTATAAGAACTTGAAGGCATTTCTATGTTAAAAAACCTGTTGGTGGTTTTAGTTCACATGCAGTTGATTTATAGTATTAAAGGAAAGCAACTTTATATAGAGTTGTACCACGTGTGTGTGTGTGTACATACATACACAAACACTATACTCTTATAAAAACGCTAACAAATATTGCAGTTGTTTTGTTCTGATTGCATATTAAAAAAAAAAGGTTTGAAATACACAATAATTCCAGATTTGTTGTAGTCATTGTGTTACATTATAATTTGTATTTTGCTTTGTTCTGTTGGTGTAACAGACCATCTTCCAGTAGAGACAAAAGTTCTGTCCTAGATGTACTAGAAGAAAATAGTTTACAAGAACCAGAAATTGAGGGTGGAAAGGAAAGAGCATGTGATTCAATGATCATGTGTATTGTTACCACCTTAAACCAAGGGCTAAGAAACGGTGGTGGAATTGGAGATGTGCTTCGTGCTCCAAGTGCCAAGGTAGGATAGGTTGGAGTACATCATAAGATTTGGTAAAGAAGAAATGTGATGATACTGAAATTTGTTTTACATTAACTGTGAATTGTATTTCATTAATTCTAATATTTTCTTTTATCTTAAAACAACTTTTAATTATTTACAAGCAGAGCAAAGTAGTAGATAGTTATTATTAGTAGTAGATAATTATTCTGTTTCAATATGATATAGTAAAAAGAGAAAGATAATCTGTCAATCCACTTCAGTTTTTAAAATGGTAGTTAGAATTGGGAGATGAGATGTTCTTAATTTTCTAAATGAGTTAAAACATTTGTACATTAATTTCTAACATTGAACATTTGTGACTTAACAATATTCCACTGTGCCCAAAAAGTTTCTTAAATATATGCACAAAGTCTGAAAATGCAAGTTATGTGCCCAGTTTCATGATACATGTATAATTATATTTGAATATTGAATGCACACGTACTCAAATATAAACCTATCTCAGTAATTTGATTGCACCTGGAAAATTGCACAATATGTAGTTATGTTAAAACATTAAAAAATACAATGCTATACACATTGTTCAGCTAAGATGATGTTTAGCAGTTGATATGAAGAAAAGTACCCAAAGCTATGAAAGATTAGTTGTTTTTTTTAATCATATCTATTTAAGCAAGTGAGGAAATGTTCCTGTTCTTGGTTAGTTAAACTTTTAATGGATCTGACTACATTGTCTTTATAAGAACAACTGAACTATTTGATCCATGAAATTGGACTTTCTCAAATATAAGTTAGGGAAATTACACCTCACATGTTACTTTCTTTATTAAGAAAAGAGTGTGTTGAAATATTTGTGTAATTTCTTACTTTCACATTCATGAAATTTACACACTTACTTATCTGGGCTATTGTTTCACTTGGCCAGACATTAAGAGGCCCTGGTTATAGAACACCTTTCACTTATGCAACCAAACTTCTAGTGCACGTGGTATTTCTTGATTGCAAGATTATAGAAACAAAGTAAGAAAATACACAACATTTATAGTCTTAAACTTCACTGAATTGCAGGTGGTTATGCATGCCGATTCTGAGACCTACAACTGTTGAGTCCTAGTTAAACACCCCCCGCTAGCACAGTGGTAAATCTACAGATTTACAAACTGAAACCAGGGGTTTGATACCCCTTGGTGGGTTCAGCAGACAGTCCAATGTGGCTTTGCTATAAGAAAAACACACATCCTAGTTAAAATCTTTAAAATACTTACATTCTTAAGTGAGGGCTTTATTAATATTAGAATAAGCCTTCCTGAACCAGTTTGTTTTTCTTTTTAATTTCAGGAACCACTGTTTGCAGCACGAGTGGTTTATGACATGCTTTACTTCTTTGTGGTCATCATCATAGTTCTGAATCTTATTTTTGGTGTAATTATTGACACCTTTGCTGACTTAAGGAGTGAGAAGCAACAGAAGGAAGAGATCATGAAAAATACCTGTTTTATTTGTGGTGAGTTGGAATGATTAATGGTCGGTGTGTATTAAAGTACTCTTTCATGAATCATTTCTGAATTGTTCTCTGTTTTATGAAAGGTACAAATTTAGCCACTGGTAGACTGAACAGATGGGTCTAAAAATGTACCTCAGAATGAAGCTTGTGGAGGTATTAACTTTTATTGATAAGGATAGAACAACGTTTCGACCTTAAGAAGACCTAAGAAGGTCAAAACATTGTTCTATCCTTATCAATAAAAGTGTTAATACCCATACCAGCCATTCTGAGGTACATTTTTATTTCAAGTGGGTTTCTCATCATCAAGAAGATTGGTCTAAACCCTCATAAAGAAAAATTGATACTTTGAATAATCCTTAAATAATGTAGTTAAACTTAGAAAACTGACAACCAGTGATGCTAGTTATGTAATGTGCCATGAACATTATATTAGGCAATTTAGGTGACCATAAGTTTTAAATGATCTTACTTAAATCAGGATGTAGCATTTCTCTGTAACTTTAGCATAGATAGCCATTGTGTGGCTTTGTGCTTAATTACAAACAAACAAAACCTGTAAGTTTTCGTTTTTTAGTGCCATCTTGTTGTATTTTAACGACATGTAAGAAAAAATTTCATTCTGTACTGTCTGGTAACTATTTTAGCAACAACCAGAAAAATTGACAGACCTTAATTAATTACATCCGTCTTCATCGTGTATAATTAGTTTGAGATAAGTATAAATCACAATCTTTTATAAGAATGGTGGTCAAGAATGTGAGCTATCTTCAGAATTACTTCATCATGCTCAGTCTGATGACTATAATTATGTCCTTTTGCCATGTATCATAATTTCTGTTATAATGGTTTCAGCTGGAGATTAAGAGTAATTTCGAATACCACAGTTAACAGATCTAGGTTATAAAAATCTATTAACCCTCTTGCCCTGGGTATCCTTTACTGCACATGACACAAACTTTTAGTGTCTTATATTAAAATGTTATATAACTACTTTTCTCTACATTATACCAATTAATATAACGTAAAACCTTAGCTAATAATCCATATGTTGTTATTATACAAGTTTTAAGTTCCCCGAGCATGACACATTTTGTCTTGGCATCTTTTCTTCTCTCTTTTATACACCATGCCTTCAAATAGAATGAAGTTAAGTGTAAATTATGCATCATACATTTGTAATTGTTCAAACAAACTATAATTTTTATATCCTTAATGTTTTGTTATATTGAATAGAAAAGTCAGACACCACCTATCACATCCTCATACATTTGTAATTGTTCAAACAAACCATAATTTTTATATCCTTAATGTTTTGTTATATTGAATAGAAAAGTCAGACCCCACCAATCACATCCTCATACATTTGTAATTGTTCAAACAAACCATAATTTTTATATCCTTAATGTTTTGTTATATTGAATAGAAAAGTCAGACACCACCTATCACATCCTCATACATTTGTAATTGTTCAAACAAACCATAATTTTATATCCTTAATGTTTTGTTATATTGAATAGAAAAGTCAGACCCCACCAATCACATCCTCATACATTTGTAATTGTTCAAACAAACCATAATTTTATATCCTTAATGTTTTGTTATATTGAATAGAAAAGTCAGACACCACCAATCACATCCTCATACATTTGTAATTGTTCAAACAAACTATAATTTTTATATCCTTAATGTTTTGTTATATTGAATAGAAAAGTCAGACACCACCAATCACATCCTCATACATTTGTAATTGTTCAAACAAACCATAATTTTTATATCCTTAATGTTTTGTTATATTGAATAGAAAAGTCAGACACCACCAATCACATCCTCATACATTTGTAATTGTTCAAACAAACCATAATTTTATATCCTTAATGTTTTGTTATATTGAATAGAAAAGTCAGACACCACCAATCACATCCTCATACATTTGTAATTGTTCAAACAAACTATAATTTTATATCCTTAATGTTTTGTTATATTGAATAGAAAAGTCAGACACCACCAATCACATCCTCATACATTTGTAATTGTTCAAACAAACCATAATTTTTATATCCTTAATGTTTTGTTATATTGAATAGAAAAGTCAGACACCACCAATCACATCCTCATACATTTGTAATTGTTCAAACAAACTATAATTTTTATATCCTTAATGTTTTGTTATATTGAATAGAAAAGTCAGACACCACCAATCACATCCTCATACATTTGTAATTGTTCAAACAAACCATAATTTTTATATCCTTAATGTTTTGTTATATTGAATAGAAAAGTCAGACACTACCAATCACATCCTCATACATTTGTAATTGTTCAAACCATAATTTTTATATCCTTAATGTTTTGTTATATTGAATAGAAAAGTCAGACACCACTAATCACATCCTCATACATTTGTAATTGTTCAAACAAACCATAATTTTTATATCCTTAATGTTTTGTTATATTGAATAGAAAAGTCAGACACCACCAATCACATCCTCATACATTTGTAATTGTTCAAACAAACCATAATTTTTATATCCTTAATGTTTTGTTATATTGAATAGAAAAGTCAGACACCACCAATCACATCCTCATACATTTGTAATTGTTCAAACCATAATTTTTATATCCTTAATGTTTTGTTATATTGAATAGAAAAGTCAGACACCACTAATCACATCCTCATACATTTGTAATTGTTCAAACAAACCATAATTTTATATCCTTAATGTTTTGTTATATTGAATAGAAAAGTCAGACACCACCAATCACATCCTCATACATTTGTAATTGTTCAAACAAACCATAATTTTATATCCTTAATGTTTTGTTATATTGAATAGAAAAGTCAGACACCACCAATCACATCCTCATACATTTGTAATTGTTCAAACAAACCATAATTTTTATATCCTTAATGTTTTGTTATATTGAATAGAAAAGTCAGACACCACCAATCACATCCTCATACATTTGTAATTGTTCAAACAAACCATAATTTTTATATCCTTAATGTTTTGTTATATTGAATAGAAAAGTCAGACACCACCAATCACATCCTCATACATTTGTAATTGTTCAAACAAAGCATAATTTTATATCCTTAATGTTTTGTTATATTGAATAGAAAAGTCAGACCCCACCAATCACATCCTCATACATTTGTAATTGTTCAAACAAAGCATAATTTTATATCCTTAATGTTTTGTTATATTGAATAGAAAAGTCAGACCCCACCAATCACATCCTCATACATTTGTAATTGTTCAAAGTATAATTTTTATATCCTTAATGTTTTGTTATATTGAATAGAAAAGTCAGACACCACCAATCACATCCTCATACATTTGTAATTGTTCAAACAAACCATAATTTTATATTCTTAATGTTTTGTTATATTGAATAGAAAAGTCAGACACCACCAATCACATCCTCATACATTTGTAATTGTTCAAACAAACCATAATTTTATATCCTTAATGTTTTGTTATATTGAATAGAAAAGTCAGACACCACCAATCACATCCTCATACATTTGTAATTGTTCAAACAAACCATAATTTTATATCCTTAATGTTTTGTTATATTGAATAGAAAAGTCAGACACCACCAATCACATCCTCATACATTTGTAATTGTTCAAACAAACCATAATTTTTATATCCTTAATGTTTTGTTATATTGAATAGAAAAGTCAGACACCACCAATCACATCCTCATACATTTGTAATTGTTCAAACAAACTATAATTTTATATCCTTAATGTTTTGTTATATTGAATAGAAAAGTCAGACACCACCAATCACATCCTCATACATTTGTAATTGTTCAAACAAACTATAATTTTTATATCCTTAATGTTTTGTTATATTGAATAGAAAAGTCAGACACCACCAATCACATCCTCATACATTTGTAATTGTTCAAACAAACCATAATTTTTATATCCTTAATGTTTTGTTATATTGAATAGAAAAGTCAGACACCACCAATCACATCCTCATACATTTGTAATTGTTCAAACAAACTATAATTTTTATATCCTTAATGTTTTGTTATATTGAATAGAAAAGTCAGACACCACCAATCACATCCTCATACATTTGTAATTGTTCAAACAAACTATAATTTTATATCCTTAATGTTTTGTTATATTGAATAGAAAAGTCAGACACCACCAATCACATCCTCATACATTTGTAATTGTTCAAACAAACTATAATTTTATATCCTTAATGTTTTGTTATATTGAATAGAAAAGTCAGACACCACCAATCACATCCTCATACATTTGTAATTGTTCAAACAAACTATAATTTTATATCCTTAATGTTTTGTTATATTGAATAGAAAAGTCAGACACCACCAATCACATCCTCATACATTTGTAATTGTTCAAACAAACTATAATTTTTATATTCTTAATGTTTTGTTATATTGAATAGAAAAGTCAGACACCACCAATCACATCCTCATACATTTGTAATTGTTCAAACAAACCATAATTTTATATCCTTAATGTTTTGTTATATTGAATAGAAAAGTCAGACACCACCAATCACATCCTCATACATTTGTAATTGTTCAAACAAACTATAATTTTATATCCTTAATGTTTTGTTATATTGAATAGAAAAGTCAGACACCACCAATCACATCCTCATACATTTGTAATTGTTCAAACAAACCATAATTTTATATCCTTAATGTTTTGTTATATTGAATAGAAAAGTCAGACACCACCAATCACATCCTCATACATTTGTAATTGTTCAAACAAACCATAATTTTATATCCTTAATGTTTTGTTATATTGAATAGAAAAGTCAGACACCACCAATCACATCCTCATACATTTGTAATTGTTCAAACAAACTATAATTTTTATATCCTTAATGTTTTGTTATATTGAATAGAAAAGTCAGACACCACCAATCACATCCTCATACATTTGTAATTGTTCAAACAAACCATAATTTTTATATCCTTAATGTTTTGTTATATTGAATAGAAAAGTCAGACACCACCAATCACATCCTCATACATTTGTAATTGTTCAAACAAACTATAATTTTATATCCTTAATGTTTTGTTATATTGAATAGAAAAGTCAGACACCACCAATCACATCCTCATACATTTGTAATTGTTCAAACAAACCATAATTTTATATCCTTAATGTTTTGTTATATTGAATAGAAAAGTCAGACACCACCAATCACATCCTCATACATTTGTAATTGTTCAAACAAACCATAATTTTATATCCTTAATGTTTTGTTATATTGAATAGAAAAGTCAGACACCACCAATCACATCCTCATACATTTGTAATTGTTCAAACCATAATTTTTATATCCTTAATGTTTTGTTATATTGAATAGAAAAGTCAGACACCACTAATCACATCCTCATACATTTGTAATTGTTCAAACAAACCATAATTTTTATATCCTTAATGTTTTGTTATATTGAATAGAAAAGTCAGACACCACCAATCACATCCTCATACATTTGTAATTGTTCAAACAAACCATAATTTTTATATCCTTAATGTTTTGTTATATTGAATAGAAAAGTCAGACACCACCAATCACATCCTCATACATTTGTAATTGTTCAAACAAACCATAATTTTATATCCTTAATGTTTTGTTATATTGAATAGAAAAGTCAGACACCACCAATCACATCCTCATACATTTGTAATTGTTCAAACAAACCATAATTTTTATATCCTTAATGTTTTGTTATATTGAATAGAAAAGTCAGACACCACCAATCACATCCTCATACATTTGTAATTGTTCAAACAAAGCATAATTTTTATATCCTTAATGTTTTGTTATATTGAATAGAAAAGTCAGACCCCACCAATCACATCCTCATACATTTGTAATTGTTCAAACAAAGCATAATTTTTATATCCTTAATGTTTTGTTATATTGAATAGAAAAGTCAGACCCCACCAATCACATCCTCATACATTTGTAATTGTTCAAAGTATAATTTTTATATCCTTAATGTTTTGTTATATTGAATAGAAAAGTCAGACACCACCAATCACATCCTCATACATTTGTAATTGTTCAAACAAACCATAATTTTTATATTCTTAATGTTTTGTTATATTGAATAGAAAAGTCAGACACCACCAATCACATCCTCATACATTTGTAATTGTTCAAACAAACCATAATTTTTATATCCTTAATGTTTTGTTATATTGAATAGAAAAGTCAGACACCACCAATCACATCCTCATACATTTGTAATTGTTCAAACAAACCATAATTTTTATATTCTTAATGTTTTGTTATATTGAATAGAAAAGTCAGACACCACCAATCACATCCTCATACATTTGTAATTGTTCAAACAAACCATAATTTTATATCCTTAATGTTTTGTTATATTGAATAGAAAAGTCAGACACCACCAATCACATCCTCATACATTTGTAATTGTTCAAACAAACTATAATTTTATATCCTTAATGTTTTGTTATATTGAATAGAAAAGTCAGACACCACCAATCACATCCTCATACATTTGTAATTGTTCAAACAAACTATAATTTTATATCCTTAATGTTTTGTTATATTGAATAGAAAAGTCAGACACCACCAATCACATCCTCATACATTTGTAATTGTTCAAACAAACCATAATTTTTATATCCTTAATGTTTTGTTATATTGAATAGAAAAGTCAGACACCACCAATCACATCCTCATACATTTGTAATTGTTCAAACAAACTATAATTTTATATCCTTAATGTTTTGTTATATTGAATAGAAAAGTCAGACACCACCAATCACATCCTCATACATTTGTAATTGTTCAAACAAACTATAATTTTTATATCCTTAATGTTTTGTTATATTGAATAGAAAAGTCAGACACCACCAATCACATCCTCATACATTTGTAATTGTTCAAACAAACTATAATTTTTATATCCTTAATGTTTTGTTATATTGAATAGAAAAGTCAGACACCACCAATCACATCCTCATACATTTGTAATTGTTCAAACAAACTATAATTTTTATATCCTTAATGTTTTGTTATATTGAATAGAAAAGTCAGACACCACCAATCACATCCTCATACATTTGTAATTGTTCAAACAAACTATAATTTTTATATTCTTAATGTTTTGTTATATTGAATAGAAAAGTCAGACACCACCAATCACATCCTCATACATTTGTAATTGTTCAAACAAACCATAATTTTTATATCCTTAATGTTTTGTTATATTGAATAGAAAAGTCAGACACCACCAATCACATCCTCATACATTTGTAATTGTTCAAACAAACTATAATTTTTATATCCTTAATGTTTTGTTATATTGAATAGAAAAGTCAGACACCACCAATCACATCCTCATACATTTGTAATTGTTCAAACAAACCATAATTTTATATCCTTAATGTTTTGTTATATTGAATAGAAAAGTCAGACACCACCAATCACATCCTCATACATTTGTAATTGTTCAAACAAACCATAATTTTATATCCTTAATGTTTTGTTATATTGAATAGAAAAGTCAGACACCACCAATCACATCCTCATACATTTGTAATTGTTCAAACAAACTATAATTTTTATATCCTTAATGTTTTGTTATATTGAATAGAAAAGTCAGACACCACCAATCACATCCTCATACATTTGTAATTGTTCAAACAAACCATAATTTTATATCCTTAATGTTTTGTTATATTGAATAGAAAAGTCAGACACCACCAATCACATCCTCATACATTTGTAATTGTTCAAACAAACTATAATTTTATATCCTTAATGTTTTGTTATATTGAATAGAAAAGTCAGACACCACCAATCACATCCTCATACATTTGTAATTGTTCAAACAAACCATAATTTTATATCCTTAATGTTTTGTTATATTGAATAGAAAAGTCAGACACCACCAATCACATCCTCATACATTTGTAATTGTTCAAACCATAATTTTATATCCTTAATGTTTTGTTATATTGAATAGAAAAGTCAGACACCACCAATCACATCCTCATACATTTGTAATTGTTCAAACAAAGCATAATTTTATATCCTTAATGTTTTGTTATATTGAATAGAAAAGTCAGACCCCACCAATCACATCCTCATACATTTGTAATTGTTCAAACAAACCATAATTTTTATATCCTTAATGTTTTGTTATATTGAATAGAAAAGTCAGACACCACCAATCACATCCTCATACATTTGTAATTGTTCAAACAAACCATAATTTTTATATCCTTAATGTTTTGTTATATTGAATAGAAAAGTCAGACACCACCAATCACATCCTCATACATTTGTAATTGTTCAAACAAACCATAATTTTTATATCCTTAATGTTTTGTTATATTGAATAGAAAAGTCAGACACCACCAATCACATCCTCATACATTTGTAATTGTTCAAACAAACCATAATTTTTATATCCTTAATGTTTTGTTATATTGAATAGAAAAGTCAGACACCACCAATCACATCCTCATACATTTGTAATTGTTCAAACAAACTATAATTTTTATATCCTTAATGTTTTGTTATATTGAATAGAAAAGTCAGACACCACCAATCACATCCTCATACATTTGTAATTGTTCAAACAAACCATAATTTTTATATCCTTAATGTTTTGTTATATTGAATAGAAAAGTCAGACACCACCAATCACATCCTCATACATTTGTAATTGTTCAAACAAACTATAATTTTATATCCTTAATGTTTTGTTATATTGAATAGAAAAGTCAGACACCACTAATCACATCCTCATACATTTGTAATTGTTCAAACAAACCATAATTTTTATATCCTTAATGTTTTGTTATATTGAATAGAAAAGTCAGACACCACCAATCACATCCTCATACATTTGTAATTGTTCAAACAAACCATAATTTTTATATCCTTAATGTTTTGTTATATTGAATAGAAAAGTCAGACACCACCAATCACATCCTCATACATTTGTAATTGTTCAAACCATAATTTTTATATCCTTAATGTTTTGTTATATTGAATAGAAAAGTCAGACACCACTAATCACATCCTCATACATTTGTAATTGTTCAAACAAACCATAATTTTTATATCCTTAATGTTTTGTTATATTGAATAGAAAAGTCAGACACCACCAATCACATCCTCATACATTTGTAATTGTTCAAACAAACCATAATTTTTATATCCTTAATGTTTTGTTATATTGAATAGAAAAGTCAGACACCACCAATCACATCCTCATACATTTGTAATTGTTCAAACAAACCATAATTTTATATCCTTAATGTTTTGTTATATTGAATAGAAAAGTCAGACACCACCAATCACATCCTCATACATTTGTAATTGTTCAAACAAACCATAATTTTATATCCTTAATGTTTTGTTATATTGAATAGAAAAGTCAGACACCACTAATCACATCCTCATACATTTGTAATTGTTCAAACAAACCATAATTTTTATATCCTTAATGTTTTGTTATATTGAATAGAAAAGTCAGACACCACCAATCACATCCTCATACATTTGTAATTGTTCAAACAAACCATAATTTTATATCCTTAATGTTTTGTTATATTGAATAGAAAAGTCAGACACCACCAATCACATCCTCATACATTTGTAATTGTTCAAACCATAATTTTTATATCCTTAATGTTTTGTTATATTGAATAGAAAAGTCAGACACCACTAATCACATCCTCATACATTTGTAATTGTTCAAACAAACCATAATTTTTATATCCTTAATGTTTTGTTATATTGAATAGAAAAGTCAGACACCACCAATCACATCCTCATACATTTGTAATTGTTCAAACAAACCATAATTTTATATCCTTAATGTTTTGTTATATTGAATAGAAAAGTCAGACACCACCAATCACATCCTCATACATTTGTAATTGTTCAAACAAACCATAATTTTATATCCTTAATGTTTTGTTATATTGAATAGAAAAGTCAGACACCACTAATCACATCCTCATACATTTGTAATTGTTCAAACAAACCATAATTTTTATATCCTTAATGTTTTGTTATATTGAATAGAAAAGTCAGACACCACCAATCACATCCTCATACATTTGTAATTGTTCAAACAAACCATAATTTTTATATCCTTAATGTTTTGTTATATTGAATAGAAAAGTCAGACACCACCAATCACATCCTCATACATTTGTAATTGTTCAAACAAACTATAATTTTATATCCTTAATGTTTTGTTATATTGAATAGAAAAGTCAGACACCACCAATCACATCCTCATACATTTGTAATTGTTCAAACAAACCATAATTTTTATATCCTTAATGTTTTGTTATATTGAATAGAAAAGTCAGACACCACCAATCACATCCTCATACATTTGTAATTGTTCAAACAAACTATAATTTTATATCCTTAATGTTTTGTTATATTGAATAGAAAAGTCAGACACCACCAATCACATCCTCATACATTTGTAATTGTTCAAACAAACCATAATTTTATATCCTTAATGTTTTGTTATATTGAATAGAAAAGTCAGACACCACTAATCACATCCTCATACATTTGTAATTGTTCAAACAAACCATAATTTTTATATCCTTAATGTTTTGTTATATTGAATAGAAAAGTCAGACACCACCAATCACATCCTCATACATTTGTAATTGTTCAAACAAACCATAATTTTTATATCCTTAATGTTTTGTTATATTGAATAGAAAAGTCAGACACCACTAATCACATCCTCATACATTTGTAATTGTTCAAACAAACCATAATTTTTATATCCTTAATGTTTTGTTATATTGAATAGAAAAGTCAGACACCACTAATCACATCCTCATACATTTGTAATTGTTCAAACAAACTATAATTTTATATCCTTAATGTTTTGTTATATTGAATAGAAAAGTCAGACACCACCAATCACATCCTCATACATTTGTAATTGTTCAAACAAACCATAATTTTATATCCTTAATGTTTTGTTATATTGAATAGAAAAGTCAGACACCACCAATCACATCCTCATACATTTGTAATTGTTCAAACAAACCATAATTTTTATATCCTTAATGTTTTGTTATATTGAATAGAAAAGTCAGACACCACTAATCACATCCTCATACATTTGTAATTGTTCAAACAAACCATAATTTTTATATCCTTAATGTTTTGTTATATTGAATAGAAAAGTCAGACACCACCAATCACATCCTCATACATTTGTAATTGTTCAAACAAACCATAATTTTTATATCCTTAATGTTTTGTTATATTGAATAGAAAAGTCAGACACCACTAATCACATCCTCATACATTTGTAATTGTTCAAACAAACCATAATTTTTATATCCTTAATGTTTTGTTATATTGAATAGAAAAGTCAGACACCACCAATCACATCCTCATACATTTGTAATTGTTCAAACAAACCATAATTTTTATATCCTTAATGTTTTGTTATATTGAATAGAAAAGTCAGACACCACCAATCACATCCTCATACATTTGTAATTGTTCAAACAAACCATAATTTTTATATCCTTAATGTTTTGTTATATTGAATAGAAAAGTCAGACACCACTAATCACATCCTCATACATTTGTAATTGTTCAAACAAACCATAATTTTTATATCCTTAATGTTTTGTTATATTGAATAGAAAAGTCAGACACCACCAATCACATCCTCATACATTTGTAATTGTTCAAACAAACCATAATTTTTATATCCTTAATGTTTTGTTATATTGAATAGAAAAGTCAGACACCACCAATCACATCCTCATACATTTGTAATTGTTCAAACAAACCATAATTTTTATATCCTTAATGTTTTGTTATATTGAATAGAAAAGTCAGACACCACTAATCACATCCTCATACATTTGTAATTGTTCAAACAAACCATAATTTTTATATCCTTAATGTTTTGTTATATTGAATAGAAAAGTCAGACACCACCAATCACATCCTCATACATTTGTAATTGTTCAAACAAACCATAATTTTTATATCCTTAATGTTTTGTTATATTGAATAGAAAAGTCAGACACCACCAATCACATCCTCATACATTTGTAATTGTTCAAACAAACCATAATTTTTATATCCTTAATGTTTTGTTATATTGAATAGAAAAGTCAGACACCACCAATCACATCCTCATACATTTGTAATTGTTCAAACAAACCATAATTTTTATATCCTTAATGTTTTGTTATATTGAATAGAAAAGTCAGACACCACCAATCACATCCTCATACATTTGTAATTGTTCAAACAAACCATAATTTTTATATCCTTAATGTTTTGTTATATTGAATAGAAAAGTCAGACACCACCAATCACATCCTCATACATTTGTAATTGTTCAAACAAACCATAATTTTTATATCCTTAATGTTTTGTTATATTGAATAGAAAAGTCAGACACCACCAATCACATCCTCATACATTTGTAATTGTTCAAACAAACCATAATTTTTATATCCTTAATGTTTTGTTATATTGAATAGAAAAGTCAGACACCACCAATCACATCCTCATACATTTGTAATTGTTCAAACAAACTATAATTTTTATATCCTTAATGTTTTGTTATATTGAATAGAAAAGTCAGACACCACCAATCACATCCTCATACATTTGTAATTGTTCAAACAAACCATAATTTTTATATCCTTAATGTTTTGTTATATTGAATAGAAAAGTCAGACACCACCAATCACATCCTCATACATTTGTAATTGTTCAAACAAACCATAATTTTTATATCCTTAATGTTTTGTTATATTGAATAGAAAAGTCAGACACCACCAATCACATCCTCATACATTTGTAATTGTTCAAACAAACCATAATTTTTATATCCTTAATGTTTTGTTATATTGAATAGAAAAGTCAGACACCACTAATCACATCCTCATACATTTGTAATTGTTCAAACAAACCATAATTTTATATCCTTAATGTTTTGTTATATTGAATAGAAAAGTCAGACACCACCAATCACATCCTCATACATTTGTAATTGTTCAAACAAACTATAATTTTTATATCCTTAATGTTTTGTTATATTGAATAGAAAAGTCAGACACCACCAATCACATCCTCATACATTTGTAATTGTTCAAACAAACCATAATTTTATATCCTTAATGTTTTGTTATATTGAATAGAAAAGTCAGACACCACCAATCACATCCTCATACATTTGTAATTGTTCAAACAAACCATAATTTTTATATCCTTAATGTTTTGTTATATTGAATAGAAAAGTCAGACACCACCAATCACATCCTCATACATTTGTAATTGTTCAAACAAACCATAATTTTATATCCTTAATGTTTTGTTATATTGAATAGAAAAGTCAGACACCACCAATCACATCCTCATACATTTGTAATTGTTCAAACAAACCATAATTTTTATATCCTTAATGTTTTGTTATATTGAATAGAAAAGTCAGACACCACCAATCACATCCTCATACATTTGTAATTGTTCAAACAAACCATAATTTTATATCCTTAATGTTTTGTTATATTGAATAGAAAAGTCAGACACCACCAATCACATCCTCATACATTTGTAATTGTTCAAACAAACCATAATTTTATATCCTTAATGTTTTGTTATATTGAATAGAAAAGTCAGACACCACCAATCACATCCTCATACATTTGTAATTGTTCAAACAAACCATAATTTTTATATCCTTAATGTTTTGTTATATTGAATAGAAAAGTCAGACACCACCAATCACATCCTCATACATTTGTAATTGTTCAAACAAACCATAATTTTTATATCCTTAATGTTTTGTTATATTGAATAGAAAAGTCAGACACCACCAATCACATCCTCATACATTTGTAATTGTTCAAACAAACCATAATTTTATATCCTTAATGTTTTGTTATATTGAATAGAAAAGTCAGACACCACCAATCACATCCTCATACATTTGTAATTGTTCAAACAAACTATAATTTTTATATCCTTAATGTTTTGTTATATTGAATAGAAAAGTCAGACACCACCAATCACATCCTCATACATTTGTAATTGTTCAAACAAACTATAATTTTTATATCCTTAATGTTTTGTTATATTGAATAGAAAAGTCAGACACCACCAATCACATCCTCATACATTTGTAATTGTTCAAACAAACCATAATTTTTATATCCTTAATGTTTTGTTATATTGAATAGAAAAGTCAGACACCACCAATCACATCCTCATACATTTGTAATTGTTCAAACAAACCATAATTTTTATATCCTTAATGTTTTGTTATATTGAATAGAAAAGTCAGACACCACCAATCACATCCTCATACATTTGTAATTGTTCAAACAAACCATAATTTTTATATCCTTAATGTTTTGTTATATTGAATAGAAAAGTCAGACACCACCAATCACATCCTCATACATTTGTAATTGTTCAAACAAACCATAATTTTTATATCCTTAATGTTTTGTTATATTGAATAGAAAAGTCAGACACCACCAATCACATCCTCATACATTTGTAATTGTTCAAACAAACCATAATTTTTATATCCTTAATGTTTTGTTATATTGAATAGAAAAGTCAGACACCACCAATCACATCCTCATACATTTGTAATTGTTCAAACAAACCATAATTTTTATATCCTTAATGTTTTGTTATATTGAATAGAAAAGTCAGACACCACCAATCACATCCTCATACATTTGTAATTGTTCAAACAAACCATAATTTTTATATCCTTAATGTTTTGTTATATTGAATAGAAAAGTCAGACACCACCAATCACATCCTCATACATTTGTAATTGTTCAAACAAACCATAATTTTTATATCCTTAATGTTTTGTTATATTGAATAGAAAAGTCAGACACCACCAATCACATCCTCATACATTTGTAATTGTTCAAACAAACCATAATTTTTATATCCTTAATGTTTTGTTATATTGAATAGAAAAGTCAGACACCACCAATCACATCCTCATACATTTGTAATTGTTCAAACAAACCATAATTTTATATCCTTAATGTTTTGTTATATTGAATAGAAAAGTCAGACACCACCAATCACATCCTCATACATTTGTAATTGTTCAAACAAACCATAATTTTTATATCCTTAATGTTTTGTTATATTGAATAGAAAAGTCAGACACCACCAATCACATCCTCATACATTTGTAATTGTTCAAACAAACCATAATTTTTATATCCTTAATGTTTTGTTATATTGAATAGAAAAGTCAGACACCACCAATCACATCCTCATACATTTGTAATTGTTCAAACAAACCATAATTTTATATCCTTAATGTTTTGTTATATTGAATAGAAAAGTCAGACACCACTAATCACATCCTCATACATTTGTAATTGTTCAAACAAACTATAATTTTTATATCCTTAATGTTTTGTTATATTGAATAGAAAAGTCAGACACCACCAATCACATCCTCATACATTTGTAATTGTTCAAACAAACTATAATTTTTATATCCTTAATGTTTTGTTATATTGAATAGAAAAGTCAGACACCACTAATCACATCCTCATACATTTGTAATTGTTCAAACAAACCATAATTTTTATATCCTTAATGTTTTGTTATATTGAATAGAAAAGTCAGACACCACTAATCACATCCTCTCTTCCATGATTTATTACTAGTTCTTTTTCACATTTGATTATACATTACTTATAAAAATGGAAAGTCAAATAAACGTCAATTTCATTTGTAGTACAGCATTTCGTGCCGTGGGAAACGTAACAGCTAATTTGAATTAATTTGTAATGGCTCTTGGCCCATAATTAGAAACTAGAAAAATTTTTTAAGCTAGAGTATGTTATCTACTTTTTGTCTTCTACTAATCTATGTTCGTTGGTGCATTATTAACTTAACTAGAAAGTATTTATTGCATTATTATCATTAGTATAAAAAGGTAGGATTAAATGTCCTTGACAATAAACAGTAAAATAAAAAATTTGGTAAGCAGTTTATTTCTTGTTTTCATGTTTATTGTTATAAAAGTAACTACAATTTAAAAATAGGGATTTTTTTTAGGTTAGTTAAGATTAGGTAAAATAAAAATTATAATGTTCCACGAGGTGCACATACAAGGAACTCTGGTAATTTGTGTGTAACGTAATTCACTAGCATGGAGTGAGCTGCATGAGATCTGGGTGATTTACTGCTTATGAAGGTGCAAGTAGTAGTCAGACATGGTTAAGAAAGCAATAATATAAATAGATGTATGTTGTATTTCAGTCTAAAGTTGAAACTTTGTAGAATGGACGGCAACTGCCTGTCGTGGAGACACGAGCGTAGAGGACGACGTTTCGAAAGTCATGCTCTATGCTTGTGTCTCCACAACAGACAGTTGTTGTCCATTTTACAAAGTTTCATCATGAATACACTTCCTTAACAATCTGTCAAAAACTACAGTTTAAAGTTATTATAGAAATAAAAGATATGTAATTTAGATTTTGGTTTTTATATCTCATTTTGAGTTAGAGTAGAGAATAAAAACGGATAAACTATAAAGGTTTACTAAATAAAAACATATGAAATGTATTTAGGAGGCTTGAGGGACTACACAAAGGAAATTTGAGAATTTTGAGATGGAGAAAAATATTTTAATCTGAACATAAAAATTAATTTTCAAAACAGTCTATTCAAAACATATTCTCAGCATATTAATGAACAAATTCGTCTTTTAGATAATTAACTAAAATTATTTTATTGCATATTGAAGATGTATAATTTTGTAAAGATATACAAACCACACTGAAAGTTAGATGTATTAAATTCATAAAGACTTTAAGTGAGTATAGAAAGGTCATGTGGTCAGTCAAATTGCCTAAGCCCATGTTGAGAAGTTTTTGGTGTGTTTTCTTTTGTGGTTGTTTTTTTTTTTTTTTAATGTGGCTGAAATTTTGTGACTTGTGCTACTTCAAAGTCCTTGATTTGAACTTATTAACAATCTTACACTTTCATAAACAAGACTCACTTTGTAGCTGAGGTCACTGTCTCAGAATGGTTTTTGAAAGCCATTGGTTCTTTTACTGTTGACCTTAGTTATAATGAATACTTGTGGAACAATATTAAAACTCGTGTAATTATTTTTCTCTTCTTAAAGGCACACTATAGAATGTGTTTAATATATATCACGACAGTAGTAAAAAATTCTAAGTATAACAACTGTGAAATGAATGCTAGACCTAATTAATATTGCTGGTAGATAGAAAATAAGATGTTTTGGAAGTCAGTTTTTCTTGTTTAAATTATTTGCAGTAATAAAAACTTAAGTGTTAAATTACTTCACATATATAAAAGTTCCTTTAATGTTATAATTTTAATAAGCTTTATTGAAAGAAAACAATAAATAATGTTTCTATAGAAGCGTAAAACCATGTTATATGTAAACAATAAAGCTAGTTGTCCTTTGTTTTATTGTTCCCATTACAAAAAAACTCGAGCTATGGTCCTGTTGCTACTAACGTAGCACCCCATACAATTCACCAGTGTGTCTTATGATACATACATGCATTACATTTTGAAGTTGAGTTCAAAAAATTAATTTTTGTGTATGTTTTTGTAGGACATGGAAAAATTTTGGAGGTACATTGTTTTCATGTTACAAAATTCTGCAGTGAATGTGGTCTAGTCTTTATGATTTGTTGGAGTTACTGTTTTGTTCTAGATGCATTCAACTTCTCTTTGGATGTCCTGCAAAAACTATTTTATACACAATTTACAACAATTATTGTACCTTATAAAATATTTATACAGGCTGAAAATAACTATTTGTATTTAATGTTTCCCAAACAACCAAAGTTAAGATAATTTACAGGAAGTATCATATATGATACTGCAATTTATTACTGGTAAAAAATAAAAAGATATAAGTAGACATTTTATGTTTCAGGTTTGGAAAGAGCATCATTTGACAACAGGACCGTGTCATTTGAAGAACATATTCGATGTGAACACAACATGTGGCACTATTTGTACTTCATTGTACTGGTGAAGGTTAAAGATTCTACAGAGTTCACTGGTCCTGAAAGCTATGTGGCTGCAATGATCAAAGTTAGAACAGTTATTGTAATATAGCTAAAGAAAACGAGAAATTATTTTTCTGCAAATGTAATATCTGTAGTAGTACTTAATAGAAAATGTGTTAAGGGGTGCTTGACTTTTAGTTTTTTGATACATTGCTGTTAAATTTATAATTCTGCACTGGTGACTACATACTCACCTATGTGTGTGTATGAAGTTCAGCTTATGTTTGTGTTAATAATAGAGCACATGATTGATTAAGTGCTCGTACACTAGTTTCACTTCATGTTAACCCTGACACATGTTCATTACCTTTAGTGCTATTTATTTTAAACTTGTTATTTGTATTGGAAGGACATAGTGAATAACAGCAAGTGCTTAACTGTCGTCAGTTTGGGTACACATTTGCTGTATTTTGGTTATAAAATGCCTATCTAGCTAAAGTATCCATAATAGCATTGTGTAATAGAGTACTGGTTATTAGTCATAAAATACCTACACAGCATTGTGTCACAGTGTACTGGTCATTAGTCATAAAATACCTACACAGTTAAATACCCATAATAAACATTGTAATAGCATACTGGTTATTAGTCGTAAAATACATATATAGTTAAATACTTGTAATAGCATTGTGTAGTAGTGTACTGGTTATTAGTTATAAAATACCTACACAGTTAAATACCAGTAGTAACATACTGCACTAGGCAGTTCATTAATATACTATTATGTAGCATCTAATCTGATAGCTTAAACCATGTATACCATCGGTTCAAGTGTTCAAATGCTAGGTGATAGGAATACTGCACTAGATAAATCGGTAACATACTATCATATAGCATCTGCTCCGAGGGCTTAAGCCATGTTTACTGTTGGTTCAGGTGTTCAAATGTTAACCCTTTTGTTTTGAAGAGTTAAGTGGCTAAACCTGTGGGTCCTATTTTGCAATTATTAAATACAGCCATGTAGAAATACAGTTCCTGCATTAACATAATTTGTTTTATTATGCTTATCTAATATTGTTGGTGATTCTAAAAAGGAAGAGCTTTCAGATATGGGATGTGAGCTTCACCTACCGTACGTGCAGACTGTATTTTCTTTACAGCAAGCATGTAGGTTGTGGTTCAAACTGTAGTCAGTGGTGATTGTTTGTCTTAAATCTGACACAAACCTTATTTCATATAAGAAGAATTTTATGAAGTCTTATCTGTTTTTGAGATGTTTGTTTGGAACTTTAAGGTGAAAGTTTGTATGTTTTTTTACCTTGGTATTATTACATTGAAGGACAGGAACCTCGACTGGTTTCCACGAATGCGAGCGATGTCTCTTGCTGCCGATGACGGAGAAGGGGAACAGAACGAAATGAGAACACTGCAGGCCCAGCTCGACTTAACACAAAAACTTGTAACCACTCTTTCTCGGCAACTAACAGAACTAAGAGATCAGGTTTGTTTAAATTGGTTGTTAACATAACTTATCTCTCTGGAAGTTTTGAACCTACAAGGTGTTTGGAAAGTCACTGTGCACTTGTATATTTATTAACAGACATGTTTCAATATAGAATACAGAAGGTAAATATGAATGACAATTATAAACAATATTGAAAGTGACCCCCATTGGCATCAATACAGGCCTGGATTCTTCTTATTTTGTTCTTAAACGCTACTTTCAAGTCATCCAGCATGCGCGGACGATCTCGATACACTGCAGATTTTGCTGCTCCCCATAGATAAAAGTCTAATGGATTAAGATCTGGTGAGCGTGGGGGCCACACGTCTTTGGAAATAATGCGGTCTCCAAAACATTCCTTTAATAACCGTATAGATCTGTGAGATGTGTGGGCAGTAACACCATCCTGTTGAAACCATGAGTAATTGATTTCATCACTTGTCATCTGACTGATGAAGGTGTGAAGAATCTCCAAACAATAGCACTTGTTTGTGTTCATAAAAAAAATTGGGCCAACAATTCGACGTCTGGAAATCTCAACCCACACACCAACCTTGAAATCATGTAGGGGTGTTTCGTGCAAACTGTGAGGATTATCAGATGACCACAATCTTGAATTTTGTGAATTAACGTAACCTGAAAGATGGAACCATGCTTCATCGGTGAAAAAGGTCACATCCAACATATTAGCTGTATTCTCTTCGATAAATCGGTTAAACCATCTGCAATAGCATATTTGTTTTTTATTATCAGTTGCTTTCAGTACTTGTACCACCATTATTTTGTATGGTAAGAGCTTTAATTTCTTTCTGATGGCGTTATGAGCAGTTACAAGACCAATATCGTGCTGCTGAGCTAACATTCGTAATGATTTTGATGGACTCTGCATCACACTGTTAGAAATATCCAACAGTTTCTCCTCCGATAGCTTTGCTGGATTCCACAGCGTTTGGTATCATCCACTGATCCAGTTTCCAAAACTTATCAGCAAGGTTACGAACTACATTGCGATGTGGAACAGGTGTATCTGGGAATTTTTCAGCAAATCACTGTCACACCACATCTGTGTATCTACCACCTTCTCGAATACATGTTCGATGAGCCATACACGTTCTTCAGTTGTTAAAACCATATTGGGATCAAAATCTGAAATATACTAACATATGATTACTGAAACTGCACAGTGACTTTCTGAACACCCTGTAGTTTTAATGATTGATAGATATTTGTTATCCTTACCCATGCCAGTCAGAACCTTTGATGTGAGTCACACATGTGCATATCAAATTTTAAAACCAAGTAAAAAAAGTAGTTTTAATTATATTTCAAATATTTTAGAATTTGTATCTTGTCATCTCATAATATTTACTTCAAGTTACCTGCAAAGAAAAAGTAAATAAATATTCTAACTTCTATTCATGTTACTTTTGTGAGAATGTTTACACTCATCTATAGATTCATGTGTTATGAACTAATCACTTGGAACTATAATAATTTGTTTTTCAAATGATTTTCATTATCTTTTACCAACTGTATTACTGCAGTTATTATTTCCCATCATCTCTTCATGATGTCGCATCATGTGGTGTAAATAATTACTGATAAAACACAGTTTTGAAACCAACAGTTGAATACGTTGAAATATGATTAGTTAAATCAATTTATAAATCTTTTACTTTATCGTGAAATATTTAAATTTGAGTAGTACCTTGGTACTTAAAGTGACTACCTTGAGCTACTTTAAGGGTGAATGTTAGAAGACCTAAGGGGTAAAAAGTGGGACAAGTAATGTACATTTCTTATGCTCTCTGTTAATAGAGCTGTATGTTATGTTTGATTTGTTTTTTACATTAAATTATGTTTCTTTAAAAGCGATAAAAAGTTTCTTCCTTGAAGAGAGATTAAGCAAACCTAGTTAGGTTTAGTGAGTAAAATGGACAATGTAAAAATATCCTAATGTTTCAAATCCTTATTTGTTGAATATTGTTGTTTATTATATTCAAACAGTGAAAAAGAATGCATTATTTATTAAATGAGAACTGATCTCATTCAAGAATATTTGCAGGAACATTATTGTTTGCCTTGCTAAGGTAATGGTGTTTCCATTTTTAAAGATGAACTGCTTGGCCACTAATAAATTATTTTTTTATGCTGTTGTTATTGTTTTAAGATGAATTTTAAGGTATTTGTTGAACTTAGATACTGTGTCGCAGCTTTCCACAAAGTTTTGTGAAATATAGTTATGTATTTCTACAAGGAAGTGGCATTACTGTCCTATAACTGGTCTGAAAAGGGTTAAATGGATGATAACAAATATGTATGGCTGGTAGCTTACTTTTATTCGTCTTCATATTTTATTTCTGCAGATGACTGAACAGCGTAAACAGAAACAGCGACTTGGTTTACTGGGAGCGCCACCTATTGGGGCTTTACCTGTCCACACTGTGTCTAGTCAGTGAATAAATCTCACCTGATCTTAAAGTGAAAGTTTGTTTGATCTTGTAAAATGTTTTAAATACACGTATTGTGGTCGTGGTATAGAACATATACATCCATAACCTTCAATATGTTGGAGGTAGGATTTACTCAAGAAACTGTAGAAAATATCTATTTTATAGAAAGTTGTTTGAAAAATATACTAAGAAGGTGGTTTGGAAAACATTAACTAGCTTTATTTTCATTAAAAGTGTTTCATTAGTGTACAGAGAGAACATTTTCATAACTAGTTCTACTATAGTAAGTTCACAAGTTCGTGTTCTGAGGTTTCACAAGTGAATGTGAAACATTAG
Source organism: Tachypleus tridentatus (assembly GCF_004210375.1). NCBI lineage: Eukaryota > Metazoa > Arthropoda > Merostomata > Xiphosura > Limulidae > Tachypleus > Tachypleus tridentatus. Next base: position 47,936,814 of record NC_134829.1, on the reverse strand, counting down.
TTTGTAAATGGAGTAGCTACTTGTTTGATATTTATCAGCTGATAAATTTTGGTTTACTCTCTGATGTACTGGAAAGAAGTTACTGGTGACATTGCCAAACAAGTAACATAAAAATGTTAAACTTTATAAGCTAGAATATGGATTTAGATGAGTGTATGTGTACCTATTTTAGGCTTGTTTTAGTCACACACAAATATATTGTTAAAAACATTGTTAAACAGGAGAATTAGTTACTGATTTTTACATTGTTAACACAAATGTCTTTTAATTAGTATTATCATAAACAAATAGAAGAGTACAATTTAACAATGTGTGTGTTTATTACTGTTCTTGTTTCTTCAATATAATTCTTCTAATGAGTTTATACTGTGTTTTTATTATCTAAATTTCAACCTGTATAAAGATTTGTCAAAGTTTAATAAACACACACTCTTGGAGTTGTATTGTATAGATGCATCAATTATGATGGTGTGAAAATGAAAGATGTAGTCTTTCAAGTGAATTGTTGTTCATTAAACAACTGCTGATTATTTAGGTGTTAATTTAAATCATGTAAACAGTACTTAAAACCAGTAATATGTGTTCAATGTTTACAAGTAGCTTATTGAACTTAAACAATTTTTTTTGTAGCAGAATAAGATAATTCTGCTATGAATAATACGTAACATCACGATAGGTTAATCTGTGAGTGTGATATACCATTGGAAAAGTAGTGTACTATCCATGTAAGAATGGTAATGTTTTATTGTGATCATAATGAATTGCTATTATAACAATGCACTGTTTGAATCTGTTGTTGTTCTTTAAGCTTTTGAAGGATGTAAATAGTACAGTCAGTGTGATGTGATACACTTTATATAGATGCCAAACCACCACTGAAACATAATTTTGGGGCACGAGTAAGAAAAGCAGACATTTTTAGTGAAGTAATGTTCCAAATAGCTGTTTTGCATATACATACCATCTGTGAGCTGTTCTTTTCTTGCTTTATTCAAAGGTGTGTTGAGCTGTGTGGACTGTGTTTTAGGAACTTGTTTGGCCTAGCTTTGTGTTGAGATAGCATTTCAGATTCCTTGAACCTTATGAAAAACTTATGAACCTAGAAATATTGTTTCAAGGTAAAATCCCAGCAGATGTCTATGAAATGCAGTTCACATGTCAAAAACACTGCCTTAGCTCTTCTTACAAAAAGCATACTGAGGTTTTTGCTAACTTTTTGTAGTTGTATTAAAAATATTTATAGTAAATATTTGACCAGATTCTTAGTATTTCTGTACCTTTGAATGAGATTCATTGTATTTTGTAGGACAGAATCTTGTGTGAAAATCTCGGTTGTTTCATCATGAATTAATTTTCAGCAGCTGAGTGTGTGAAAACCAGTTGTTGCCTCAATGTATTGAGTGGTCACAGGTCAATCTAATCTTAATTTTTGCAAGCTCAAAAGTGGACACTTGATATTACAACAGATGTAATGGTATTTTCCACCTCCCAAAAACAGGTGTTCATTGTACAGGTATCTTCAACATGTTTGTATTCTTCTTTTAACCTTTTTAAGTTCATCTTTTTATTCATGTTCACTGCAAGAAAAAATACTTCCAAGTGTAAGGATATTTTTTATGTTTTTGTATTGTCTATATTAGGTAGTATGCACTCCTTCTTCAGGCATTGTTTAACACATCCCATACTTTAATAATCACTCAGTGCTATTGGTTTAAGATTTCATGGAGGAACATAACTGTGTCCATTTACTTTTATATTCTTTTGCTTATTGCTTTAGATCAGAAACGTTCATCTGTCATTTTTGGTTCTTACTTGTTGGTAAGCTATCATTTCGTGTGACGGTATTTTAACATTTGTTATATTTTTTCTGTTAATAGAACTGTATGTTATGTTTGATTTGTGTAATTAATATTTAATGACTAACATATATGTTGTTCTCCTGGTGATACTTTTGGAAACTTAGGTTTACTAATACATGGAAACTTTGCAATAAAGACTTTAATTATACGTTTCCATCACCTGGGTATCTATGGCCAAAACAATTATCATTTTTCCATCGTGCATCATTAGTGAAGAGATACAAGGCTAACTGGATATAATTAAATAGGTTTACCTAGTACACAAACAATATTTTGTTGTAATTATTTAAATAGGCTTACCTAGTACACAAACAATATTTTGTTGTAATTATTTAAATAGGCTTACCTAGTACACAAACAATATTTTGTTGTAATTATTTAAATAGGCTTACCTAGTACACAAACAATATTTTGTTTTAATTATTTAAATAGGCTTACCTAGTACACAAACAATATTTTGTTTTAATTATTTAAATAGGCTTATCTAGTACACAAGCAATATTTTGTTGTAATTATTTAAATAGGCTTACATAGTACACAAGCAATATTATTTGTGGAGTTCTTTTGTAATATTTCATAAGATTAGAATGAAAGGTCTCAAAAAGTGGACTCACTCTGTGCCAAAATTGCATTGTTTTATTGAATGAATTATACTTGGACATTCTTGTTTGGTTGGTTGGTTGGTTGTTTTGTTTTTATTACCTTGTACTTTTTTAAGATCATATATGTTTAAAAACTGTTGGAGGAATGAACAAAAAATACAGTATTTTATCCATTTGTTAAGTCTCTAGTTTTTAGTTGAACAATAAAAGTTTATCATTTACCTTAATATAGTTTTTAAGTAAGAGTCATCTAAAATTGTATTAGCTTTGAATTTATTTTACTTGTAACAGTGACTTAGGAATAGCTTTGAGTCGAACGAAAAGCATTAGGCTTAGCTTCCATATTGGTGAACTGAGAAATACAGCCCATTGTGAGCAAGATTTATTTCAAACAAGCTAAAGTAATGTTGGTGTCTTCTAAGGAACATATATTCCAAACATTAATTTGTATTTTTAAGCTGGGACTGCTTGTAGCCTAGTGGTTACTATGCTGGCCTTTGATTCTATGGCTTGAATCATGCTAACCCCCTCCCAAAAAAAAACACAAAAAAAACAAACAAAAAACAAACAAAAAAAACAACTTGTTAGATCAATGGGTAGTACATTTCACAAGTGACAGTTGAATAACTGTTTAGTTAAAGTAGCCTGACACTAGACAGTGGTTGGTGTTGACTGGCTATCTTCCCTGGATGATTTGTACAGATAGCCCTCGAGTAACGTTGCTTGACATTCAGGCAAACAAACAAAACCTATAATTATCATTATTGTTACGCTTTATTTAAGCTCTTAAATTTAACAAATTTTCTAAATTAATTATAATTTTATTTATTTTTTTTACTTTTTACATGTATGTTTTTTTCTCATCTTAAGAAATCTGTAGTTGTAGTACCATGGAACCTGCTTCAGGCTGTAGAAGGTATTCCAGTCAAGTCACGAAATTTTCATATTGGTAAAAATAGCCTACTGGTCTTACTTGGTAGTTAATCCAGAAAAATTGCATTTGAGTTTGAAAGTATTACAGTTATCCAACATGATAGTAACAGTACCAATGACCCAGATTGTATTAATAATTAATACATGAAATTGTAATAGTTGGGGTTTGTCATCGTGCAACAAAACAAAAGTTAAATCAGTGAAGAAGTTAAGTATACAGAGAAACAATATTATTATAATATGTCACTGAAGGGTTAAGTAAGTGTGTTATGAAACATACATTGTTTAGTGTTGTATAGAAGACTGTTGAATAACTTTACACCTTTTGTAACTTTTTACCAAGCTGTTATTGAGATAGTTCTTTGTCATTACACAACACTTTATACAGTGTACTGACTATTAGTGTCACTCTGTTTTATGAACAGTGCTTTTTGTTTGTTAAGTTGAAGTGATTATTCATAGATTTCTACTAACGTATCACCAGATGACATTGACGGCTATCTTAACAAGATGATGTCTGAAAATTGTTGTTTGATGTTTTGACTTCCTTGCAAATAGGTCAGATCTTTCTGAAGAGACATTCTTTAGAATGTTAAATGTCATAGGGTACTTTAGTTGTGCTTTTCAAAAATAAAGTGTCTAATCTTTCTCTGAACTGTCCAGTTAACTTCTTGAACCCTGCTCTGAAAATACCAAACACATCACAGAGGAACTTAACATTCTATTCTGTGTAAATCTGTATGTTACACTGTGTAACACATTTTGTTTCTGGATAGTATGTGTTATTTCTTAATTGCTTATGCTGTAAAAGTACTGAAAATGGCCATTATTCCCTTCAAACATTACTTTCGTGGCCTGGATAATGAAATTTAGATATTAAACCTATTTTCTATGTAAAAACGGGAAAATTTCATTTACATAAGGTCTGAATAAAACAACATATGAATCAAGATTTACATGTATTTATACTAAAGTTATACAAAAATGTTTAGAAGTGAATAGTTTTTCGAGATTTGCGACTGTAATGTAAACCACTTTCATGTATCAGCCCCCAAATTTTGTCTTCCATCATGTTTTTGTTATATGCTCCCAGGTCACAAAAGCAAAGTTTGAAGAGAAAAATAGGTCTTCTCTATTTACTTTAGGCATAAGCAATTGGGAAATAACACTTTCTGCACAGGAACAAGAAAAAGTAAAAATTGTGTTACATAGTGTTATTGTTGTTTGTTGTACAATATATTTTTAGTGAAAGTTCAGAAAGAAATATATTTTCTTCTCTAATACTCCTTTGTTCACAAACTATTGTTCCAACATTAATAGATATGTCTATCAAACATACATCAGATGTTTGTTTTTCAGGATGTTAACTTAAAATCGTAGAAAATAACCTTTGTTTGATAATAGCTTTGTAACTCCTATTTTTAATATTCTAAATATTAAATTTTTATTTTTTTAGGTTTAATGTAATCATTTATATAAAATAACATTGACTGAAAAAAAATGTTTGTTTATGCATTCTAACCAAGAGTACTCTCACTGTATTCAGTCAAAATATTGTAACAAACGATAATAACATAGACAATTTACAATTTATTTACTGAACTAATTAATCTGAAGTGTTCTGAAAATTCATTTTCATCAATGTTTTAATTATAAATGTAAACAGCAGTAAAAGATTTTGTCATCTTCACTGTTTGAAAACACGTTCTGAAAAACAAAATGAAATGAAAATATTAACTTTCTTAGGAATGAATATTTCTGACGAAAATACATCCTGACAACTGTGTTTCATGAGACGTGTATATTTTAATTATGATTTTGTTTTATAATTTTTCACTTTCTGTGAGAAACTTGGATATTTTAATATGCGAAAAATCTTACTTTATTATTTGTGCATCTTGTCCCAAACTGTAGGTTTGTTCTTGATTTGAGTAAAAATCAATTTTAACATATGTTCTAATATATTGACCTTAACAGTGTTTGTTCAGTTTTCATGTAAGTTGGATAGAGTATTATTTTCTAGCAACTTATTATTGTTTGTTGTTTTTTAAATATGATGTTACTGTTAGTTTTTCTGTATATTTTTAATTTTCTTGTGGTTTTTTATATTTTTTCTATCTTCTGATTTCAAGTATTGGAATTAACCTTTGTCGTTAACTGTTCCAAAAATATGAAGCTTTGATAGACGCTGTAAGCTATATTAATTATAGAATGTTGGAACTTCTTTATCATTCCAGTTTTTCTTTTATTATTATTTGTCTTTGATTTAGAAAAAAACAACTTTCCTTATTACTATTTTTGTATACCATCGTTTTATTATTACTATACCAACTTTAAAGACTCAAATTTTTCTCTTGGAGTTATTACTAATACCCATGGAACTTGTAAACTTTACTATTTGTCACATATTGGTTCTTCTAAATCCTCTCATCAGCCACACAGTTAACGTTAATGGATATCTAAAACTGTTACTAGTAGTGATCTGTGGTGTTGTACACTTGCTGTTAGCCTCAGCTCATAATGTATGAAGATAAATTTGTTTGAAACTTTTACACTTCTAAACGAGATGACTTACAAAAATTCAATTTTTACACTGTGTTGAAACTAACCTTTGTTTTCTAATTATTCTTTATTCACACTCGAAGCTTAACACTACATTCGGAAACCTAGGAAATATATATATGGTTCGTTTGACTTGGATTACTTACTATGCCACTTGTTATTTTTATCATACGAGTGTTTGTTGTTGTTGTGTTTTTTTAATGTACCTTAAATCATGTTTAACTCGAGCTTTGCCTTGTAGGAATTTATATAATTTTATAAGTTTGTTTCTTTTAGTTGTTGTTCATGGAGATTAATATGAAGGTATTTTAACTATGTTCGTTTCTTTCAAGAATGTATTTCCAGCTGTGTATGCTCGTGCCGGAAATTTCGATGTTGTAACAAAGAATCGTTTGTTATCGTTTCAACGCCATCTGTGTTTCAAAAAATAAAAAAACTCGTGACTTATTTTACTATTTTACCTTTTTATACATGCTCTTTTGTTTTGTTGTGTATAGCTACGTGTTCAGAGCGATTTTGTTTTATTTTTGTTATTTTGTATGTGGCTATTGTTTCTCTACTAATAAAAGTTACAATAAATATGCAATATTAAGATGATTAATTCCTCAGGTTTTTGTGTAATTAATAACTAAACCACTTGGTTAAATTAATACGTTTCTTTGTAGCTGTGTAATATAAAATAATTATTCATTCATAATTTGTTGCCAGTAATTTCTCAAATGAAATACTTAAACGCGTCACCAGCTATACTATATTATTAAAATAAGTTTGTGTCAGATTCGGAGATTATTATATGAGTTAGTTACGACAGTACGTAAACTACGAATGTAAGTATTGTAATGATTTCAATAATAAACAGTTTAAAAATCGTTATTAGCATTGTTTCCTGTATAATGAAGTACATGCATGTTTACTTGTCGAACTAGGCTTATGTAATCTGTAGCGGTGTTTATACAGAACTGTAAATTGTATAGATTGTGGTATAATGGATAAAAGTTGGTAGTTTTCTCAAATTTTGTAACTTATTTTGAAATAACTTCTTCGTGAATAAATCTTGTAATTATGCACTAATCTCTCGTTTTTATCATCACCTCTGGAAAGGATGAGCTGACATTCTTTACAGTTTCTCTCGAAAAAAATCTAAAACACTCCTTTTTAAAGTTTATAATCGTAATAATGACCACTGGAGTACACTACACGTGCGGGATTAAAGGGGAGCAATCGTTCCAGACCATTCCTGTTGGGAAGAACGGGCAACTGTCATGCTTCTTTCTCTTCCTTTAAAGGTGAATTTTACAGAAAAAAGAACACTTTGCAGTCAAAAGAACAACTCATACTGATTAATTTTGCAGGTTTACATTTTTTATAAAAAAATATGTGCTAATAAATGAAACATAGAACATGGTGCAGAAAGAGCCCTATCCGAGCGGCAATCCGAACGCTTTAGTCGTTTGCCTCTAGGAAAAGTAATGTGACGTAATAGTTGCCAAACAAACCGCCAAAGTCAGCGCGTTGAATGTAAATAAACATGACCAGTGCATACGGAGAAACAGAGGCAGAGTCTGTTTTGACTTTGTGTTCTGAACAGTGTTGAGTAGCACCATATCAATTCGAACCTACTCTGAACGAACCTAGAACAGTTACTTTTGACACACATCTGACAAGTTCTAGTGATGAGGACAGTTCCACGAGCGAGAGTAGCGGAACAGTGAGTGATACTGATAGCGCCCAGGCCTGTTGCGAATCGGTCATATCTCCAGTGGAAGAATGGTAAGCCAAAGTCATGACAACAAATATGGTCTGTATTATTTCACGTGCAATTTTAAGCATCTCGAAACCTGTCTGGTGTTTATAAATTAATGGTATCACAGACTGGGTTTTATTTATTTATACTTTGCCAACTATGGTAACTAATACTCGACCCTTCCACAATCATTGTACAGGGTATTTATGACTCGTAACAAAATGAATTTCAATTATACGTCATAATTCTGTTTTTAAAATCAAACTAGATGTAGCAGTCTGAATAGTTAATTTAATATTTACCATAAATGTATAACTTATATGACATATTCCGTATGTTTGTGCAAGGTGTAGATAGATTTACATAAAACACCAGCACTGAAAGGAGCAACTTCGTCGGCGCGCAACGAAGCGTGTTTGGCAACTATTACGTCATAGTTGTAAAACGTAGCGGAAACAGTCGAAGGACCCGCACGTTTTGTTTCATTTTTTACTCAAAAACTGAAGTGTTTAAAAATATGGCAACCACACATGAATTATACCTAACCAAATTACAGTTTCTAAGGTAATTATTAAATTTGTTGAAAATTCACCTTTAAATTAAATTCCTGCCACGTGTACTTTTCTGTGTGTGCGCGCACAAAGTTCGATCGGCCATCTAAACAGTAATTAGGGCTCGATTCCCTGCGGTGAACGGAGTTCATACACTCCATTATATAGCTATGAACTAAGAAATTAGCAGCATGTCTATAGTGATTATAACTATGGATGAATAAACTTCTGTTATATGGGCTTTCTAGTTATGTTCGATGTTGTATTAACAACTTTGAAGTGCAGAGTATTAATATATCCGACTTACGATTTCCAAGACTGTATCGAGAATCTTTGGTAAGAAGACAATTCGCCTGTTGGTTTATTTTGAACATTTCGGTTTTATCTTGATACATATAATTTATTTACGCAACAGATACAGTTCATAAAATTAACAAGAACTAGTCTTAGCTTCAGTATAAAATACAACATAATTTTTAGATTTTTGTTAATGTATTTTCTTACAGCTTTCCTTAACATTACAAAAAAAAACATTGAAATATTTTTAGATTATATGCAATAGGTTTGTTAACGTGTGATACAATGTATTTGCTAAACTTATTCTGTCATTTTGCTTTGCTTTAATTAAAATTCGAAATTGGATATTTTAGTATCATTGTTTCTATCGGTGAGGCACTGTTCCGTATCCAGCAATAACTTTAAAATTCACTTTAAATACGGGCGTTGGAAGCTTTTATATTTTAGGGTTAAGTAAGTATCTATCTCCATAGGACAGCAACACAGTGATCGCAAACTTTCTGTTGCAATTGGACTTGCAACGAAAATAACAGGAACGTCAGAAAATAAGGTATCTTGGAATAAGAAAATCAAATATATTATTATAAATTTATTATTCAAATAATTTAGTTGCAAAACAAAATAGGTTTCTATACATCCTGTAATGTAATGTTTTATTGTCAACAGGAAATCCAGTTCCGGATGTCATTAGTTTCCTATGTTCAAAACAAACTACATTAACGTAAAACCGAGATAATTACAAACAACCGAGTTAATGGACAAACATACAACCCTTTCATTCACACTGAAACTAAAATTTTTAGTAATTACTTTAAAGCACGAAACTTATTAGGTATTTGCTATACAGCAGTATAAACAGATTTACCCTGGCAAAGAAAGTCACATCATGTTTTACTTAACTGTTTGTGCTTTAAAAAATTGTATTCACGACTATTTCAAAATAAGTGATATATGAATCAGTTTCGTTAATGCTGAGAACGTAAATTTATGCAATATTGTATCGTGTGTTGCTTATTTCTTGGGGTTAGACTACTACGTAATGTTTACAACTCTAAGTGTAGTTAGCTACGTTAAGAGCATTTGGTTAATTATTAGCTGTGTGAACTTACAGACCAGAAAATTAAAAAAAAACATTGTGATAGATGGCGTTACTAAATAAATATTGTCCACAAACTACCGAGAAACATTTCCTAATATATGGTGTTGGTAAAAAGTGGATAGTTAAGTTTCATTACCTGAAGTATTGTAATAAAGTTTTACGTAATGAAACAAGTCGCACGAGCTCAACCATCATTACCATAGTAATTTACCTATGAGAACTTAACCCTAGGGTCTATAAATTTCTTGGTTACAAAATCCCTAATGATATACGAGTTAATTTAAAAAACAAAATCAAAAAGAAAATACCATTGTGGCAATCAGCCCGCCCCCGAGCTACTGCTGAGTTACATTTGTATTTGACGCATGGAATGAATTATTTCACCCAGTTGTTTGTCAGATTCTTTATATTAAATGTTGTGACAGGTAAAAACATTGAACAACTCAAACTGATACCGTTGTAATCGATATTTTAATCTAGATTTTTGTTTGCTAGAGGTCGCACGACGTAATATCTAGAAGGTTTATTAAAGTCTTCAAGAATATTAAGTTTTGTGTTGTAAGCTGAATCCCAGTGATGATATAAATTGTGTTAATAAGTTACGTATTCGGCGAGTTATAGGTTAATCAGTACGAGGCCAGTTATTTATCGACTTCGTTCTCTGAGGCAGTTAGTAAGTTAAACGGTGAGTTCATGAGAGTGTTTGTTATTGATTTATTAGCAACAAAATACTTTCGTCTGAAGACTTTCGAAACGTTGTCCTCTACACTTGTGTCTCCACAAGAGGCAGTTGCCATCCATTTTACAAAGTTTCATAATTCGTTATCATTAAAATTATCCACAAGAACCCATTCAATAATGAAACATGTTTAAAAAAAAATGCAACTTGAGAACCCACCGGAAGTGAACAATATAAAATCAAGTTGATAATTTGAGGTGTACTGTTAAGCAAATAAATCATAAAATGGTTTTAAAGCAATGAGAAAGGTCTGTAAAGGAGCGCGAAAAAGCTACATTGGTTTTAAGACCATTAAGTAGGCTTAACTTTGTCCTCACTATGTGAAAGAATGTTGTGGCGTTTCGTGTTCACGAAATATTCCATGAAACAAAAAAATATATAAAGTAGTTTAAAAAATGCACTAATTATCGCCGAAAACGTTCAGTTTCTAATAGCATATAAACACTATAATTACAAAAGACACAGCTTCTGCTAAGTGAAATTTTATAGACAAAAAAAATAATGTTCATGTTAGAAATACGTTGTAACTTATGAAATACATTGTAGTTCCGGACGTAGCACGTGCATGTCCCTCGTTAGAGACGTGTGTATAAAAGTGGGGACTTCTATAAAGGTACTTTATGTAGTTCAGTTATTTTGATTTATATATTTAAAGTCCTCCACTAGTACAGTGGTAAGTCTTCGGATTTACAACGCCTAAAATCAGGCGTTCGATTCCTCTCCGTGAACTCGGCAGATGGCCCAATGTGGCTTTGTTATAAGAAAACACTCATTTTACTGAATGATTTTAGAATAACTATGTATAAGGTTTTAAAAGATTTTTAAGAACTTTTTTGTGCGTAAATATCAATATGTTGACTTAATTATGAGAAGAAATACTAACTTCGATAGGTAAGATGATTCAACTAGAAACCATCTACAGAACCCACATAAGCAGAGGTTTTGTCATGGTGTTAGGAAAACACGCAATTAAAAAAGACAAAAACCCAATAAACAGGAAGACATCACGAGTTTGTTCCTGACGAAGAAAGGTCAACCTTTCGAAAGGATTAGAATTTGGTATTGTGTGTGTTTTTTTCTTATAGCAAAGCCCCATGGGGTTATCTGCTAAGCCCACTGAGGGGAATCGAACCCCTGATTTTAGCGTTGTAAATCCGTAGACTTACCGATGTACTGGCGGGGGCGGAATTTGGCATTACGGTGGGATTTTGTTACAGTTGACTTGAAAACATGCTTTTAAAAAATAAACTTTTCTAAAGCAATAAAAGATTGAAATTTCGTTCATTTGTTCTTGAGCGCAAAACTGCATAATAAGATATACCCACAGCAAGAAATGAATTATAAATTGTACCGATATTAGCCCTGAAAGTTAGAGCTGAGCCACCAGCGGGGAGAAGAAGGTAATAGTTGATTAATATAATTTTGAAAAATATTTTGTATTTCAGGGTTTGTTTGGGTGTTTTTATTTTGGTTTCTTTTTGAACGTTCGTTTTGCAAAAAACCGTTTCTAACTCGAAAATCATAAATAACACATTTTATAAATATGCCTCACTCAAACTGTATCGTTGAGAGTGAGGAATAAAACACAAAGTACATATTTTATTAATATTTGTCGTGAAATATTGTTTCAGAATATGGCTTATGTTTATTTTGTTTCCAAAAAGTAATAGTAAGCATGGAATTATGAATGTGACAAACGTGAATAGGCCTAAATCGTGAGTAGAATGTCCAAGTATACTCGAGGTAAAAAATGCTGGTTTAGTTCAGATTAAAGAGAACGCTCTTGTATAAATGATGTAAAATAATAAAACAAATCATTAGAGAAGGAAGGCGACGTATATAAATATAATAAGTATGTCTCTTGTCGAGTGCAAAGCTGCACAATGGGCGGCTATCTGTGCTGTACTCATCATGTGAGCCAGGTGGTTAAAGGACTCAACTCGTAATACGAGGGTCACGGGTTCGAATCCCCGTCCAACCGAACATGCTCGCCCACATTATAATATTAAATGAAACTTTTATATACAACAATAATAGATTTAAGATACCAAACTGCACAACAATAAGGAAAGACAGAATAAATAGAAATGATGAAAATAGAGGTATAACGATGCTATATAAAACAGATTTATCAGTCACAGAAATCAGTATGAGCAGTAACAAGGAACATGTTACTGTGGATATTCTGCTAAGAAATAGAACCAAAGTGACAATAGCAGGAATATTCTGTTCACCACATAAGCAACTAGACTTAACCTTACTCAATAACATTTTTCCCACAAACAAAACTCTATATAGTCATTGGAGACCTAAACAGCAAAAATGTTAATTTTGGCTGCAACTATACAAACAATAATGAAAGAACTTTCTTACAGTTTACAGATGATAATAATATAGCCATACTGGACGATACCAACACATACAGTTTATAGATGATAATAATATAGCCATACTGGATGATAACACCACATACAGTTTATAGATGATAATAATATAGCCATACTGGATGATAACACCACATACAGTTTATAGATGATAATAATATAGCCATACTGAAGGATAACACCACATACAGTTTATAGATGATAATAATATAGCCATACTGGATGATAACACCACATACAGTTTATAGATGATAATAATATAGCCATACTGGATGATAACACCACATACAGTTTATAGATGATAATAATACAGCCATACTGAATGATAACACCACGTACAGTTTATAGATGATAATAATATAGCCATACTGAATGATAACACCACATACAGTTTATAGATGATAATAATATAGTCATACTGGATGATAACACCACATACAGTTTATAGATGATAATAATATAGCCATACTGAATGATAACACCACATACAGTTTATAGATGATAATAATATAGTCATACTGGATGATAACACCACATACAGTTTATAGATGATAATAATATAGCCATACTGGATGATAACACCACATACAGTTTATAGATGATAATAATATAGCCATACTGGATGATAACACCACATACAGTTTATAGATGATAATAATATAGCCATACTGAATGATAACACCACATACAGTTTATAGATGATAATAATATAGCCATACTGGATGATAACACCACATACAGTTTATAGATGATAATAATATAGCCATACTGGATGATAACACCACATACAGTTTATAGATGATAATAATATAGCCATACTGGATGATAACACCACATACAGTTTATAGATGATAATAATATAGCCATACTGAATGATAACACCACATACAGTTTATAGATGATAATAATATAGCCATACTGGATGATAACACCACCTACAGTTTATAGATGATAATAATATAGCCATACTGGATGATAACACCACATACAGTTTATAGATGATAATAATATAGCCATACTGGATGATAACACCACATACAGTTTATAGATGATAATAATATAGCCATACTGGATGATAACAACACATACAGTTTATAGATTATAATAACATAGCCATACTGGATGATAACACCACATACAGTTTATAGATGATAATAACATAGCCATACTGAATGATAACACCACATACAGTTTATAGATGATAATAATATAGCCATACTGGATGATAACACCACATACAGTTTATAGATGATAATAACATAGCCATACTGGATGATAACACCACATACAGTTTATAGATTATAATAACATAGCCATACTGGATGATAACACCACATACAGTTTATAGATGATAATAATATAGCCATACTGAATGATAACACCACATACAGTTTATAGATGATAATAATATAGCCATACTGGATGATAACACCACATACAGTTTATAGATGATAATAATATAGTCATACTGCATGATAACACCACATACAGTTTATAGATTATTATAATATGGTCATATTGGTCGATAACACCACATACAGTTTATAGATTATAATAATATAGCCGTACTGTATGATAACACCACATACAGTTTATAAATTATAATAATATAGCCATACTGAATGATAACACCACATACAGTTTATAGATGATAATAATATAGCCATACTGGATGATAACACCACATACAGTTTATAGATGATAATAATATAGTCATACTGCATGATAACACCACATACAGTTTATATATGATAATAATATAGCCATACTGGATGATAACACCACATACAGTTTATAGATGATAATAATATAGTCATACTGGATGATAACACCACATACAGTTTATAGATGATAATAATATAGCCATACTGGATGATAACACCACATACAGTTTATAGATGATAATAATATAGCCATACTGGATGATAACACCACATACAGTTTATAGATGATAATAATATAGCCATACTGGATGATAACACCACATACAGTTTATAGATGATAATAATATAGTCATACTGCATGATAACACCACATACAGTTTATAGATTATTATAATATGGTCATATTGGTCGATAACACCACATACAGTTTATAGATTATAATAATATAGCCGTACTGTATGATAACACCACATACAGTTTATAGATGATAATAATATAGCCATACTGGATGATAACACCACATACAGTTTATAGATGATAATAATATAGTCATACTGCATGATAACACCACATACAGTTTATAGATTATTATAATATGGTCATATTGGTCGATAACACCACATACAGTTTATAGATTATAATAATATAGCCGTACTGTATGATAACACCACATACAGTTTATAAATTATAATAATATAGCCATACTGAATGATAACACCACATACAGTTTATAGATGATAATAATATAGCCATACTGGATGATAACACCACATACAGTTTATAGATGATAATAATATAGTCATACTGCATGATAACACCACATACAGTTTATATATGATAATAATATAGCCATACTGGATGATAACACCACATACAGTTTATAGATGATAATAATATAGTCATACTGGATGATAACACCACATACAGTTTATAGATGATAATAATATAGCCATACTGGATGATAACAACACCTACAGTTTATAGATGATAATAATATAGCCATACTGGATGATAACACCACATACAGTTTATAGATGATAATAATATAGTCATACTGAATGATAACACCACATACAGTTTATAGATGATAATAATATAGTCATACTGAATGATAACACCACATACAGTTTATAGATGATAATAATATAGCCATACTGGATGATAACACCACATACAGTTTATAGATGATAATAATATAGTCATACTGAATGATAACACCACGCACAGTTTATATATGATAATAATATAGCCATACTGGATGATAACACCACGTACAGTTTATAGATGATAATAATATAGCCATACTGGATGATAACACCACATACAGTTTATAGATGATAATAATATAGTCATACTGAATGATAACACCACGCACAGTTTATATATGATAATAATATAGCCATACTGGATGATAACACCACGTACAGTTTATAGATTATAATAATATAGTCATACTGGATGATAACACCACATACAGTTTATAGATGATAATAATATACCCATACTGGATGATAACACCACATACAGTTTATAGATGATAATAATATAGCCATACTGGATGATAACACCACATACAGTTTATATATGATAATAATATAGCCATACTGGTCGATAACACCACATACAGTTTATAGATGATAATAATATAGCCATACTGAATGATAACACCACATACAGTTTATAGATGATAATAATATAGCCATACTGAATGATAACACCACATACAGTTTATAGATGATAATAATATAGCCATACTGGATGATAACACCACATACAGTTTATAGATGATAATAATATAGCCATACTGGATGATAACACCACATACAGTTTATAGATGATAATAACATAGCCATACTGAATGATAACAACACATACAGTTTATAGATGATAATAATATAGTCATACTGCATGATAACACCACATACAGTTTATAGATGATAATAACATAGCCATACTGAATGATAACAACACATACAGTTTATAGATGATAATAATATAGTCATACTGGATGATAACACCACATACAGTTTATAGATGATAATAACATAGCCATACTGAATGATAACACCACATACAGTTTATAGATTATAATAATGTAGCCATACTGGACGATAACACCACATACAGTTTATAGATGATAATAATATAGCTACACTGGATGATAACACTACATACAGTTTATAGATGATAATAATATAGTCATACTGGACGATAACACCACGCACAGTTTATAGATGATAATAATATAGCCATACTGGACGATAACACCACATACAGTTTATAGATGATAATAATATAGCCATACTGGATGATAACACCACATACAGTTTATAGATGATAATAATATAGCCATACTGAATGATAACACCACATACAGTTTATAGATGATAATAATATAGCCATACTGGATGATAACACCACATACAGTTTATATATGATAATAATATAGTCATACTGAATGATAACACCACATACAGTTTATAGATGATAATAATATAGCCATACTGGATGATAACACCACATACAGTTTATAGATGATAATAATATAGTCATACTGCATGATAACACCACGTACAGTTTATAGATGATAATAATATAGCCATACTGCATGATAACACCACATACAGTTTATAGATGATAATAATATACCCATACTGAATGATAACACCACATACAGTTTATAGATGATAATAATACAGCCATACTGAATGATAACAACACATACAGTTTATAGATTATAATAATATAGCCATACTGAATGATAACACTGCCACACATACACTAACTACTAGATTTGTGTCTTAGCACATACGATATGAGCCAGTAACTAATAAAACTTCAGGTTGGAAAAGATGTTGATAGCGGCCACCTACCAATATGTTGCGTCTTCGATCTCGTCCCCCATAAAAATAGAACCTATAGAAAAGTTTGGTTTTAATAAAACAAATTGGCAAGACTATCAAAAGGAATTAGACAATCAATTACCTAATAACGTTATAGAAGGAGTAAAAAACCATATAGGATTACATAACTACTGTCAAACAATAATGGAGTGCCTTCTAAAAGCGGCAAATAAAACAACATCGAAACAAAACCATAAAACAACAAATAACACACGGAAACCAAATACTGAAATAATAACCCTTGTTAAAAAACGAAGACAATTCATGATAACAAGAGACAGAGAAACCAAAACACAAATAAGCAATATAAGAAATCACATTAGAGCACAAATAAAACTACTAGAACAAGGTAAATGTACAACTTTTGCTCGAAATTAAACGATAAAACTGACCCGAAAAAATTCTGATCACATTTTAGACGACTCACAAATGACAATTGAGCTGAAAAAAAAATATCCAACACATTTGAGTATAATAATACAATAGCTTACTTATATAAAGACAAAGCCGAAGCTATCAAAGACCAACTACAGAACACATTTAAAACACATACTGATCCAGATATGAACGCTTATTTTTATAACAAAGTCACAAATTATGTACTAAGTAACAAAGAACAATTTGAACCAATTTTCCTAACAAGTATATCTGGGACAAATACAAGACATATAACAAGCTACTACGAAACAAATACCTGTACGTGAACTTCGTGAAGCAATAACAAACACAAAAACAAACCTCCAGGTGAAGATGAGATACAAGTCACCCTCCTTAAAAAGAGCACTCTGAAATTGTTTGACCTCTTAAAAGCACTTTTCAAATTATCACTATCCTCTGGATACATACTAGTTTCTTGGAAGCATGCTAATATATTAATGTTCCATAAGGAAGGAAAGCCAGCAAATAAACCTAATAGCTTTCGACTAATCAGCCTGACCAGCTGTGCAGACAAAATTTTAGAACGCATGATTAGCAATATATTCTCCAATACTTGGAAATAACTAATAAATCGCGTGAAGAACGAAACGGATTCAAAAAATTTAGACAATCAACTGACCACTTATTCAGACTAACTGAAGAGATAATAGATAGCTTTAACAAAAACAATGCACTGTCGCCTGCTTTCTTGACGTTGAGAAAGCATTTGACACTGTATGGTACAATGGTCTACAGTTCCATATACATGAAATGGGACTACCACGTGGAATTATTCGCTGGTTATCTAACTTTTAGGTAAACAGAAAACGTAGAATAAATGCAGAGGAAACCTTTTCTGAGTACTTTACTCCAGAAGCTGGCGTCGTTCGAGAGGGGTGGTTAGCTCTATATTTTTTATCGTGTACGTAAATAGTATGCCACTGAAGGATCCTAATCATGGATTCTCCTCACAGTTCGCTGATGAGGTGGCAGTCTGGAAAAGTGCTCCAACACCAACAATAACAGCCCAAACATACAACCACAATTAAATATAATAAGTGAATACTGCCAAAAATACAGAATAAAAATAAATACAGCAAAAACACAGCTACTCGTATTTACCAAGATGATAAAACACAATAAACTACAGCCGGAAATATATGTGAATGGAACATTATTTCAGACTGCCACATTGGCAAAATTTCTCGGTCTAACCTATGGCTCAAAACTAACATGGATTAACCATTTGAATGAAATTAAAAGTCTGGCGAAGAACCAACTATGCTAGGAGTCTAACTGGTAAGAACAGTGGAGCATCAGCAGACAATATACTGAAAATTTACAAAACATACATGAGACCAGTAAATGATTATGCAGTTTCAGCTTGGATTACTGTAAGTAACAAAATAATCAAAACAAAGCTGCAAACAATAAAAACACATTCCTCACAACAGTATACAGAGTTCACATCATCTAATTTCACACACAAATATTCAAACATACCAACCATAGTAGATCGATTCCCTTCATAGTACAGTAACGTATTTTGATAAAAATTGGATGAAAAAATGAATTATTATGCGAACTAGACAGGTACTGCGTACATGATGAAGATAGTCCTAAACATCTCTTTCCGATTAACACATATTTCGAACACAAAAATAAATTTAAAAAAATAATAAGTATATATATATAAAAGAGAGGCCTAGCATGGCCAAGCGCGTAAGGCGTGCGACTCGTAATCCGAGGGTCGTGCCACACATGCTCGCCCTCCCAGCCGTGGGGGCGTTATAATGTGACGGTCAATCCCACTATTCGTTGGTAAAAAGAGTAGCCCAAGAGTTGGCGGTGGGTGGTGATGACTAGCTGCCTTCCCTCTAGTCTTACACTGCTAAATTAGGGACGGCTCGGTGCAGTGGGCTAACAATCTACTCACTTAAATATCTGTTGAAGAATCCGCAAGCGATTGCGGCCCTATGTTCCTTGATGGAATCTAATGGTGATAACTAACTATATAAAAGAGAGGGGAAAGAAAATAGAGGCCACCATCAAACTAGACTTCCTACTGATAGGACAAATAATATCTATAAATGTACGAAACTGGTGTATGGACATTGGCCTGAAAAGGGTCGGAGCAATCTCAGACCACTCTGACCCTACAGCAGTACCCATACAATGAAAGTGAAGGAAGAAGGAAGGGGTCAAAGCGCACCTAACCCTCCAGGATACATAAAATCACCCAATTTCCGAGAGAGAGAGAGAGCGATGAATGTCGATACCCGGTTTTTTAGCGTCACAAGTTTTCAGACTTACAATAAAAATAATATAATAAATGTGGGTGACACTATAGCAAATTTCATTGGATTATTTTTATTATCAAAGTTTGTTTAAACTGTATAGTGTATGTGTTACAACTAATAACCTATTCACAACACATTACAGATAAATGTTCGGTGAACATATCAAGTTACAAATAAGACTACTGTAGTCACATCACATTACAGATAAACCTACTCAGGTATTATCACTTTGTACATGTTTTATTTAGGTACCGCTACATATTTTTCTGCTTCCTTACTTTGTTACATAATTGTTTCGAAATAGTTTAATACCGATCTGTTCTTTATTTAATAAGCTGGTGCTGGCTCGCAATGAATTCCTTTAACAATTCTGATTCATCACAACTGAATGCGACTAGAATTTCGTGTATTTGTACACTTTCTGTGAATTCTTTTCAAACAACTACATATATATAAAGCAGGAAGTTTCACACCGCCCCTTCCAGTCATTGTTAGAAGCTCCGTGGTGATTAACTTTACATGAATTTGCCATGAAGCTGTTACTGCTTTTCATTTCCTTCATCAACACAGGTTTAGTGTTAGCTAATCCTAAGGAAGACCTCAGTGGCATTTGTAGTGTGATGACCAGTAGTAAGTAGGAAATTACATTTTTATATCATCTCGCGCTGTAGTGCTGGTTTGACTATTAGTGTCACACCTCTATGCGTGAGCTTAGTTTAAGTTCTAACGTTTGTTTGTACGTTCAATATCATATATATATACATATATGTGTGTGTGTGTGGTCATTCTATACCGATCATTTTAAGATGAAAAAAGGACAATGAACATGTTTTTATTCAAGCTCTCTTTAGAAACTGCTGTGCAGCTTTTCACATTTTCTACGTAGTCCTTGTCAACGTCGCTAGAGGGAAACGTTTTTTGTTTTGTTTTTTTAATTTCGCGCAAAGCTACTAGAGGGCTATCTGCGCTAGCCGTCCCTAATTTAGCAGTGTAAGACTAGAGGGAAGGCAGCTAGTCATCACCACCCACCGCCAACTCTTGGGCTAATCTTTTACCAAGGAATAGTGGGGTTGGCCGTCACATTATAACGCCCTCACGACCGAAAGGAAGAGCATGTTTAATGCGACGGGGATACGAACCCGCGACCCTTGGATTACCAGTCAAAAGCCTTAACCCACCTGGCCAGGCCGGGGCTCTAGCCTTTTTATGATCCCAACTTGCTGGTTTTTAAATTTTCATTTTCTGATTTATTTTCTATGTTCACAATTCGGTGCCACTAAACTACAGTTTGAACCACTGCTACTAAATTTCGTGATAAAACATTTTAATATAGCAATACATCTATAAACCGAACTCGGACATAAAATGTATATGAAAAAACATAAAAACTATTTAATAATTATATTCGAGAAATTAATAGAAATATTACCTCAGATAGCTTAGGTTTCAACTGCTTTAAAACAAACTGATCTGAGATTTTGATTCTAATATTTAGACTTAATGTCTTCCCTCACCAAGTTTCAATTGCTTTAAAAAAAAACATGTCTATCTACCCATAGGAACTGTATTCGTTTTTTATCAATAATAAATCAAGTTAATAACTACTACACTTATCCAACTCTATCGCATCCCTGTCGCGCCAAACATGCTCGCCCTTTAAGCCGTGGGGGCGTTATAATGTGACGGTCAATCGCACTATTCGTTGGTAAAAGAATAGCCCAAGAGTTGGCGGTGGGTGGTGACGACTAGCTGCCTTCCCTCTAGTCTTACACTGCTAAATTAGGGACGGCTAGCACAGATAGCCCTCGAGTAGCTTTGTGCGAATTTCAAAAACAAACAAACGAACAAACAAAATATCCATCACAAATTGCCACATGTCGTCTCCCTTTCTCATCAGTTTTAGTTCCTCTCAAGTTTGGATACGAAACTGTACAAGTTTTCGTTTTTAAATACGTAGCTGGCTTTCCACACATTTTATATAAGACATGAATTTTGTTTACATGGATATATTATTAATAAGTATTTCACTTACTAATTAGCTTGCAAGATCTACAATTCAAGGGTAAAAATTTTTAATATAAATCCGGTAATTTTCCCGGATATTCTAATTATTCATATTCACGGTATACACTAATAGGTTATATATAATAAACACAGTTGTTAGTCCAGCGAAGCCAAGTGAATGGAATGTGTTTTATAGATAAACACGCATGAGATCAATTCTATTCCTCCTATCCAAAAAAGCATTCTCCCACCAGATGTCGCCACTCTGATGATTGACTGTTCGGCAATCATCGGAGTTGTGTTGAATTTCCATTCTAATAAAAGTCCCCTTTGGGTCAGCGGTGAGTCTTCAGTTTTCCAACGCTAAATACAGGGGTTCGAATACCCTCGGCGAACAAAGCAGATAGCCCTAAATGGCTTTTCTATAAGAAAATAGACACATGTTCCTATCAGAAAAAAAAATATAAACAAGTGGAAGAGGCACGTTGCCTCTAGATCGTTTTTAGTACATACGACAGTTAATTTTTGTTGTGATTACTTTACACTGGTTTTATCTAAAGTAGTAAAATAGTGTAAGTTAATGTACTTATGAAGACATTCAGTGTTCTCAAAATATCCCAAAGCGTTCTTCTCTAAATGCTTTCTGCGTTCAGTACATTCATCGCTGTCTATATCATATTTTACCTGTAAAATTCAATACAATAAAAAATAGAAAATTTTGCGCAAAGTTCTGAAAAAAAAAACATTTTTCAATGTTACTAATTTTCTTAGAGCTTCTTTGGCTTTTCCCAGCAGTTGTAGATGTTAAATTACTTGAGAACTGAACACAAGCTAAGCCTTTTTTATCTCATTTGATTGAGACTTAACGTTGGTAAGTTGTCCATAATACGACTTCATTAAATATGGGGTAGAGTTTTAATATAAAAATATGAAGAACGTTTAAACTTGAATGCAGCGTGAAGCATTTTGGAGAAATAATATAAGTTGAAATGTTTCTTTCTTTTCTGTTTTGTAATGATTTGTTTTGAATTTCGCGCACTTTCGAGGGCTATCTGCGCTAGCCGTCCCTGGTTTAGCAGTATAAGACAAAAGGGAAGACAGCTAGTCATCACCACCCACCACCAACTCTTGGGCTACTCTTTTACCAACGAAGAGTGAAATTGACTGTCACATTAAATATGCAAAAACGGCTGGTTTGGGTTGGGAAAATTTTTATGTAGAGGAGCGAACAACGTTTCGACCTTCTTCGGTCATCGTCAGGTTCACAAAGAAAGAAAGAGGTAACTGACCGATAGCTGACCACATGTTTGAAAAGAGTTGTGTAACTAAGTGTAGGAATGTGTTGGCGGTAGGTGTTGATGACTAGCTGCCTTCCCTCTAGTCTTACAGTGCTAGCGCAGATGGTCTTCGTTTAGCTTTGCGCGAAATTCAAAAAACAAACAAGCTCTTTCGGTTGTTAACGAATCAAGTAAAGGTAAGCGGGACTTTTTTTATAAAATAAAATAAAAAACGATAATTGGCGGTGCTGCGAGATGGCCTTGAAATAGCATATGGCTATCACGTGGTGCCAGTATGCTTATTTCGAATTAAGCACAAAGCTACATCACGGGCTATCTGTGCTCTGCACACCAGGAGTATCGAAACCCAGTTTCTAACTTTTTTAAATCTGTAGACAAGCCGCTGCGCCAATG
This sequence comes from Tachypleus tridentatus, assembly GCF_004210375.1. Classification (NCBI taxonomy): domain Eukaryota; kingdom Metazoa; phylum Arthropoda; class Merostomata; order Xiphosura; family Limulidae; genus Tachypleus; species Tachypleus tridentatus. The sequence continues at coordinate 47,913,065 of NC_134829.1, read as the reverse complement.
GGTGGACAATGTCAGTTTGAAATGCAGTTAAAAGTGCGGGTTTGGCGTCAAATTTCATTGAGTTATTCACGAATCAGTAGAATTGGCACAACTATCAAATGTTAACTTTTTTATTTTACTTTAAGTGACGGAAATAAAATTTATTATTTCAAATTCATTTTGCTGCGCCACCTAAGATTTTGTTTTTTTTAGAAATGTATTTCAATTGATATTTACGCGTCTGATCACCTTTTAAAGCTGTAGATTGTGTTGTTTCTAAATATTTTTGGGTCCATACCCAAACTTGTGATAGCTCTGTTTGTTTGTTTAATTGTGAGTTGAGCAAATCGATATCTCTAATATGAATGTTTACAACTTTTTGGTGGTCAAGGAGCTCGACTCGCAACACACAGGTCGCTGGTTTGAATCTTCGTCCCACCAAACATGCTCGCACCTTCAGCCGTGGGAGCGTTATAAAGTTACAGTAAATCCTACTATTCGTTGGTAAAGGAGTAGCTCAAGAGTTGGTGGCGGGTGATGATAACTAGCTACTTTTACTGCTGAATTAGGTACAGCTAGCGCAGATAGCCCTCGTATAGCGTTGCGCGAAATCAAACACCTTTTTGTAAAATTAAAAATTGTCCATCGTAATTTTATATTCCTACTACGAAACAAATACCTGTACGTGAACTTCATGAAGTGATAACAAACACAAAATCAAACCTCCAGGTGAAAATGAGATACAAGTCACCCTCCTTAAAAAGGGCACTCCGAAATTGTTTGACCTCTTAAAAGCACTTTTCAAATTATCACTATCCTCTGGATACATACTAGTTTCTTGGAAGCATGCTAATATATTAATGTTACATAAGGAAGGAAAGCCAGCAAATAAACCTAATAGCTTTCGACTAATCAGCCTGACTAGCTGTGCAGACAAAATTTTAGAACGCATGATTAGCAATATATTCTCCAATACTTGGAAATAACTAATAAATCGCATGAAGAACGAAATGGATTCAGAAAATTTAGACAATCAACTGACCACTTATTAAGACTAACTGAAGAGATAATAGATAGCTTTAACAAAAGCAATGCACTGTCGCCTGCTTTCTTGACGTTGAGAAAGCATTTGACACTGTATGGTACAATGGTCTACAGTTCCATATACATGAAATGGGACTACCACGTGGAATTATTCGCTGGTTATCTAACTTTTAGGTAAACAGAAAACGTAGAATAAATGCAGAGGAAACCTTTTCTGAGTACTTTACTCCAGAAGCTGGCGTCGTTCGAGAGGGGTGGTTAGCTCTATATTTTTTATCGTGTACGTAAATAGTATGCCACTGAAGGATCCTAATCATGGATTCTCCTCACAGTTCGCTGATGAGGTGGCAGTCTGGAAAAGTGCTCCAACACCAACAATAACAGCCCAAACATACAACCACAATTAAATATAATAAGTGAATACTGCCAAAAATACAGAATAAAAATAAATACAGCAAAAACACAGCTACTCGTATTTACCAAGATGATAAAACACAATAAACTACAGCCGGAAATATATGTGAATGGAACATTATTTCAGACTGCCACATTGGCAAAATTTCTCGGTCTAACCTATGGCTCAAAACTAACATGGATTAACCATTTGAATGAAATTAAAAGTCTGGCGAAGAACCAACTATGCTAGGAGTCTAACTGGTAAGAACAGTGGAGCATCAGCAGACAATATACTGAAAATTTACAAAACATACATGAGACCAGTAAATGATTATGCAGTTTCAGCTTGAATTACTGTAAGTAACAAAATAATCAAAACAAAGCTGCAAACAATACAAAACACATTACTCACAACAGTATATAGAGTTCACAGAACCACATCATCTAATTTCATACACAAATATTCAAACATACCAACCATAGTAGATCGATTCCCTTCATAGTACAGTAACGTATTTTGATAAAAATTGGATGAAAAATGAATTATTATGCGAACTAGACAGGTACTGCGTACATGATGAAGATAGTCCTAAACATCTCTTCCCGATTAACACATATTTCGAACACAAAAATAAAAAATAATAAGTATATATATAAAAGAGAGGCCTAGCATGGCCAAGCGCGTAAGGCATGCGACTCGTAATCCGAGGGTCGCGCCAAACATGCTCGCCCTCCCAGCCGTGGGGGCGTTATAATGTGACGGTCAATCCCACTATTCGTTGGTAAAAAGAGTAGCCCAAGAGTTGACGGTGGGTGGTGATGACTAGCTGCCTTCCCTCTAGTCTTACACTGCTAAATTAGGGACGGCTCGGTGCAGTGGGCTAACAATCTACTCACTTAAATACCTGTTGAAGAATCCGCAAGCGATTGCGGCCCAATGTTCCTTGATGGAATCTAATGGTGATAACTAACTAACTAACTATATAAAAGAGAGGGGAAAGAAAATAGAGGCCATCATCAAACTAGACTTCCTACTGATAGGACAAATAATATCTATAAATGTACGAAACTGGTGTATGGACATTGCCCTGAAAAGGGTCGGAGCAATCTCAGACCACTGTGACCCTACAGCAGTACCAATACAATGAAAGTGAAGGAAGAAAGAAGGGGTCAAAGCGCACCTAACCCTCCAGGATACATAAGATCACCCAATTCCCGAGAGAGAGAGAGCGATGAATGTCGATACCCGGTTTTTAGCGTCACAAGTTTTCAGACTTACAATAAAAATAATATAATAAATGTGGGTGACACTATAGCAAATTTCATGGGATTATTTTTATTATCAAAGTTTGTTTAAACTGTATAGTGTATGTGTTACAACTAATAACCTATTCACAACACATTACAGATAAATGTTCGGTGAACATATCAAGTTACAAATAAGACTACTGTAGTCACATCACATTACAGATAAACCTACTCGGGTATTATCACTTTGTACATGTTTTATTTAGGTACCGCTACATATTTTTCTGCTTCCTTACTTTGTTACATAATTGTTTCGAAATAGTTTAATACCGATCTGTTCTTTATTTAATAAGCTGGTGCTGGCTCGCAATGAATTCCTTTAACAATTCTGATTCATCACAACTGAATGCGACTAGAATTTCGTGTATTTGTACACCTTCTGTGAATTCTTTCCAAACAACTACATATATATAAAGCAGGAAGTTTCACACCGCCCCTTCCAGTCATTGTTAGAAGCTCCGTGGTGATTAACTTTACATGAATTTGCCATGAAGCTGTTACTGCTTTTCATTTCCTTCATCAACACAGGTTTAGTGTTAGCTAATCCTAAGGAAGACCTCAGTGGCATTTGTAGTGTGATGACCAGTAGTAAGTAGGAAATTACATTTTTATATCATCTCGCGCTGTAGTGCTGGTTTGACTATTAGTGTCACACCTCTATGCGTGAGCTTAGTTTAAGTTCTAACGTTTGTTTGTACGTTCAATATCATATATATATACATATATGTGTGTGTGTGTGTGGTCATTCTATACCGATCATTTTAAGATGAAAAAAGGACAATGAACATGTTTTTATTCAAGCTCTCTTTAGAAACTGCTGTGCAGCTTTTCACATTTTCTACGTAGTCCTTGTCAACGTCGCTAGAGGGAAACGTTTTTTGTTTTGTTTTTTTAATTTCGCGCAAAGCTACTAGAGGGCTATCTGCGCTAGCCGTCCCTAATTTAGCAGTGTAAGACTAGAGGGAAGGCAGCTAGTCATCACCACCCACCGCCAACTCTTGGGCTAATCTTTTACCAAGGAATAGTGGGGTTGGCCGTCACATTATAACGCCCTCACGACCGAAAGGAAGAGCATGTTTAATGCGACGGGGATACGAACCCGCGACCCTTGGATTACCAGTCGAAAGCCTTAACCCACCTGGCCAGGCCGGGGCTCTAGCCTTTTTATGATCCCAACTTGCTGGTTTTTAAATTTTCATTTTTTGATTTATTTTCTATGTTCACAATTCGGTGCCACTAAACTACAGTTTGAACCACTGCTACTAAATTTCGTGATGAAACATTTTAATATAGCAATACATCTATAAACCAAACTCGGACATAAAATGTATATGAAAAACATAAAAACTATTTAATAATTATATTCGAGAAATTAATAGAAATATTACCTCAGATAGCTTAGGTTTCAACTGCTTTAAAACAAACTGATCTGAGATTTTGATTGTAATATCTAGACTTAATGTCTTCCCTCACCAAGTTTCAATTGCTTTAAAAAAAAACATGTCTATCTACCCATAGGAACTGTATTCGTTTTTTATCAATAATAAATCAAGTTAATAACTACTACACTTATCCAACTCTATCGCATCCCTGTCGCGCCAAACATGCTCGCCCTTTAAGCCGTGGGGGCGTTATAATGTGACGGTCAATCCCACTATTCGTTGGTAAAAGAATAGCCCAAGAGTTGGCGGTGGGTGGTGACGACTAGCTGCCTTCCCTCTAGTCTTACACTGCTAAATTAGGGACGGCTGGCACAGATAGCCCTCGAGTAGCTTTGTGCGAAATTCAAAAACAAACAAACGAACAAACAAAATATCCATCACTGATTGCCACATGTCGTCTCCCTTTCTCATCAGTTTTAGTTCCTCTCAAGTTTGGATACGAAACTGTACAAGTTTTCGTTTTTAAATACGTAGCTGGCTTTCCACACATTTTATATAAGACATGAATTTTGTTTACATGGATATATTATTAATAAGTATTTCACTTACTAATTAGCTTGCAAGATCTACAATTCAAGGGTAAAAAATTTTAATATAAATCCGGTAATTTTCCCGGATATTCTAATTATTCATATTCACGGTATACACTAATAGGTTATATATAATAAACACAGTTGTTAGTCCAGCGAAGCCAAGTGAATGGAATGAGTTTTATGAGAACTGAATATTTTATCGACCGTCCATGTCCACGACGAACGAATTAATTTTGAGTTGATACTGTTACACCTCGCTTAAGTTAGCTAGCTGTCTATTCTCGGCTAACGTCACACTGCTTAAAAGCTGATTTTATACCGACGAAGATATCTAATGTCCTCCTAGGAAGACTAACGACTGAAGTTAATTCACTGAAGTTGAACGGTGTGTAATACTCGAAATCTATAAACATTCCTAGTCAAATTCAGTAGTTTTCCGATTAATAAGCGTTAATCAGGCTACGAGGCTTATAGTATACTGATTGTAGATGACCAACAATATTCTATTACTGTCTCTTCATGTGTTGAGTTCAAGGGTCGCGGGTTCGAATCCCAGCGCACGAAACAAACTCGCCCTTTCAACCGTGGGGACGTTATAATGTGACGATCAATCCCACTATTCGTTGGTAAAAGAATAGCCCAAGAGTAGGCGTTGGGTGGTGATGACTAGCTGCCTTCCCTCTAGTCTTACACTGCTAAATTAGGGACGGCTAGCGCAGTTAGCCCTAGTGTAGCTTTGTGCGAAATTCAAAAGTAAAACAATCGAGTGTTGAAATGGTCAGCTTTTATACTCATTAAGCGAGATTTTCGATAATTCACTTGGTATCAATATTCGGAGATATGCTAATGATTTCGTAAAACATATATTGTTGATTCTTACATTCGAAAAGATTCTACATATTTAGAGAGCAGGCGGGAATTACGCAATACACATTTGATAATATACTTTACATGCATTAAACTGAAACAAACGTAGATATTAAAATAAATGTATAACAGTAGCTCCCTTACAGCTATTATCGACTTACAAACTTTTTAACAAAGGCAACAGTTTCTCATGCTTGGTGAAAATTAATAGGCTGTTATTATAAAAAAGTACTTCTAATGTTACTTTGCAATGTATATCATTAATTGAATGTTTAAGGACATTTAATTAGTATATTATTCTACGAGTTACTTTCACCAGGTGGAGCTAATTTACATATTTACACTAGATGTATTTCCGAGGGTCTCTTTTAAGAGCAAATAAAATCTAAATTAAGAGTAACATATATTTCTATGTATTGTTTTTGAAATACAATATGATATTGTTGTATTGTAAACTACACTGTATAATTATTCACGTAAATCATGGAATTTGCAAGTTTTACTAACGTCATGACAGTTTTAATTAGAACGTTAAGCGTCCTTCATGTGACGTCATTTTTATGTCTACTAGTTTTATGTCAATGTAGCCAACATTTGGCAAAAACTAGTAACAAAATATGACATTCCAGTTAATATCAAATTTATTCAAAAAACCAGGCACGAACCTAAGGTCTATACTATGTAAAAACTACACTGACAAACACAACAACAACATTATTTATAAAATACAATGTGATAATTGCCACGGCTTCTATGTTGGAGAAACAAGTAGAAAAATGGAAACCAGATTCAAAGAACACAAAAAGTCACCTTCACACGTTTTCGAACACTACTAATCAAATAAACACAACATAACCATAGAAAACACTCAAATACTAAATAAAGAAACAAACATAAACAAACGCAAAATTAAAGAATCCTTACTTATACAACAACTCAAGCCCAAAATAAACCAATACAAAGGAACACCTTTATACATATATTAATAAATATAATCAAACATCTAAGCACGCCCTCTAGATTCCTACACTTAGTTATACAACTCTTTTCAAACATGTGGTCAGCTATCGGTCAGTTACCTCTTTCATTCTTTGTGAACCTGACGATGACGGAAGAAGGTCGAAACGTTGTTCGCTCCTCTACATAAAAATTTTCCCAACCCAAACCAGCCGTTTTTGCATATTTAATGTGACAGTCAATTTCACTCTTCGTTGGTAAAAGAGTAGCCCAAGAGTTGGCGGTGGGTGTTGATCACTAACTGCCTTCCCTCTAGTCTTACAGTGCTAGCGCAGATGGTCTTCGTTTAGCTTTGCGCGAAATTCAAAAAACAAACAAGCTCTTTCAGTTGTTAACGAATAAAGTAAAGGTAAGCGGGACTTTTCTTATAAAATAAAATAAAAAACGATAATTGGCGGTGCTGTAAGATGGCCTTGAAATAGCATATGGCTATCACGTGGTGCCAGTATGCTTATTTCGAATTAAGCACAAAGCTACATCACGGGCTATCTGTGCTCTGCACACCAGGAGTATCGAAACCCAGTTTCTAACTTTTTAAATCTGTAGACAAGCCGCTGCGCCAATGGGTGGACAATGTCAGTTTGAAATGCAGTTAAAAGTGCGGGTTTGGCGTCAAATTTCATTGAGTTATTCACGAATCAGTAGAATTGGCACAACTATCAAATGTTAACTTTTTTATTTTACTTTAAGTGACGGAAATAAAATTTATTATTTCAAATTCATTTTGCTGCGCCACCTAAGATTTTGTTTTTTTTAGAAATGTATTTCAATTGATATTTACGCGTCTGATCACCTTTTAAAGCTGTAGATTGTGTTGTTTTTAAATATTTTTGGGTCCATACCCAAACTTGTGATAGCTCTGTTTGTTTGTTTAATTGTGGGTTGAGCAAATCGATATCTCTAATATGAATGTTTACAACTTTTTGGTGGTCAAGGAGCTCGACTCGCAACACATAGGTCGCTGGTTTGAATCTTCGTCCCACCAAACATGCTCGCACCTTCAGCCGTGGGAGCGTTATAAAGTGCAGTAAATCCTACTATTCGTTGGTAAAGGAGTAGCTCAAGAGTTGGTGGCGGGTGATGATAACTAGTTACGTTTACTGCTGAATTAGGTACAGCTAGCGCAGATAGCCCTCGTATAGCTTTGCGCGAAATCAAACACCTTTTTGTAAAATTAAAAATTGTCCATCGTAATTTTATATTCCTTGTATGAAAATAAAATTGAAGTGACAACAAAATCTCTATAAACGTGAAACTGAGACCAGATGGATGATTCGATTAAACATATTAATGGATTTACTAAAGCCCATTGAGAAAATCATAGATCAAACATAACCGCCATGTTTTTCTTTTTGTTAAGCGTATTTGTGGATGAAGAATACTCTTGATTTTAATTTCCACTTCCTCAGATAATTTAGAACATCAAAATTTTGTGATAAGTCATGTAATAGCTTATATCATACGTAAGATATAGCTGTTCCAAACACATTTAGCTTTAATATTCGCGATTCATTTAATTCTGTTACAATCCACATCTAGTGTGGGATTTGAAATCCACACAAGTAGCCCAAACTCTTGGATGATGAATTAATTTGTTCAGGAAAAATTTAGTGTTTTGATTTTCATTTAATGTATCTATTCAGTATGTAGGTACGTGGTTGTGTTTGTCTGTATGTGGTGTCTATTCAGTATATGTGGTTGTGTTTGTCTGTATGTGGTGTCTATTCAGTATACGTGGTTGTGTTTGTCTGTATGTGGTGTCTATTCAGTATACGTGGTTGTGTTTGTCTGTATGTGGTGTCTATTCAGTATATGTGGTTGTGTTTGTCTGTGTGTGGTGTCTATTCAGTATATGTGGTTGTGTTTGTGTGTATGTGCATTTTTTTACTCATTTTACTTTCTTTGCAGCGAATGCTACAATTATCGAAAAGAGAAATTCCTGTAAAGGATTGATTCCAAGGGTAATGTTCTATTTTTGTATTGTCTGTTCCAGTAGAAAAACGTAAAACAAAGTTAATGAATTTGAGTAATTTTTCTCACATACTTAGAACTACTAACCGTGAAGAGCCCGGCATGGCCAGGTGGTTAAGGCACTCGACTCGTAATCCGCGTCTCACTAAACATGCTCGCCCTTTCAGCCGTGGGGAAAGTTATAATGTTACGGTCAATCCCACTATCCGTTGGTAAAAGAGTAGCCCAAGAGTTGACGGTGGGTGGTGAAAACTAGCTGCCTTCGCTCTAGTCTTACAATGCTAGATTAAGGACAGCTAGTGCAGATAGCCCTCGTAACACGACACTAGAACCCTAAGAGTAGCTGGTTTTTCTGTGTAAAATAGTGCCAGAACATTGTTTAAAGAAATTATTAAATACGGCTTGTGCATTCAGAAAACTCTCGAGCACGTGACGTGTCCTCCCAGCATGCCTTACAAGGAAATGTAAACAGAAAAATTACAAAGTCACGACAAACAAGTGGATTAACGTCGTATTAGAATTTACGGAAGCCAGAACCGCAAGATGAAAAACGATTGTTTTTTAATGTCTCGTCTCGAACGTTCGAAATAATAAAACAGCGATGTATTCTTTTGTCGTTACTACTCGGCTGTGTGCGACACCTACCAAGCGAATATGTTAAGATTCCTTCGATGTAATCAGAGAAGTGTTTCGAACAATACAACCTTTGTTTTCTCAGGGTTTTCTGTAGTGCCTTCAGAAAAAATACCATGATAATTACAAAGAAATCCTAAAGTTTGTTTCTGTTGTTATCCCAAATGGAAATATGAAGATGCTACAATCTCCAGTTCAGGTGTCATTCTTGTGACGTTCAAAAGTCAAGTCATATTATTGGTCTTATGTATGGTCTAGTAGACGCGAGATAATGAAAGGAAAAACACGAAGGTGATAAAATAAAACAAATTTGGCATTTAAAGAAACAAAATCACCTTTAAAAATAATTAATAGTTTATTAACTTGGTGACGCTTCGAGCAAATGCTTTCTTCCAAGCCAAAATGTGACAAAAAATGTTATACGTATTACTAAAACGTATTTTGGTTGTATTCTGGTTTATTCTTATAGAGATTGTTAAGGCACTCGACTTGTAATCCGAGGGTCGCGAGTTCGTATCCCCGTCGCATCAAACATGCTCGCCCTTTAAGCCGTGGGGGCGATAATAAGTGACGGTTAATCCCACTATTCGTTGGTAAAAGAGTAGCCCAAGAGTTTGGCGATGGGTGGTGATGACTAGCTGCCATCCCTCTAGTCTTACACTGCAAAATTAGGGACGTCCAGCGCAGATAGCCCTCGTGTGGCTTCGCGCAAAATTCAAGAACAAACAAATGAATCTTATAGAAGTAATAATGTAGCAATAAGTAGCGCACATTAAGTTGATATTAGCGGACTGCCCGTTACGTAGCTCAAACTACAATGCATTATCAACAAATATTACTTTCATGTGTTACTTTATATCAACTGAAAATTAAATTCAATATATAATAAAACTTTTCATTTGTTTGACATTTAATTTCTATTATCTAAACAACATAAAGTAGGATACGTTGCTGAAAGTCCTAATTGGTATTTTTCATTACTGTAGGAACCGATAAACATTCTAGGATGTGGTATGTTGCTGAAAGTCGTGATTAATACTGTTTTTTTTTTTGTAGGAACCAATTGATTTGAACGTCTGGGAACGTTGTCGAGCTAAAATAACGGACAAAGATAGTGACACTGCATGGAAAGAGTTCTGTGCTGAGACGCAACCAAACAATTTGCGAGAAAAGGTAAAGTATGATTTCGTTTGTTTGATTTGAAAATTAAGCACAAAGCTACACAATGGGTTATCTGTGCTCTGCCCGCCACGGGTATTGAAACCCGGTTTCTAGCAGTGCGAGTTCTCAGTCATACTGCTGTGCTACTGGAAAGCCGTGTGATGTGGAATGTTAAGAACCTAATCAAACATTCCAATAGATAACACTGTCTATTTAGATATTTGTCAGCGTGGTAAAGTGCGGAACGGGCCCCGGCATGGTCAAGTGGTTAGGGCATTAGACTCGTAATCCGAGGGTTACGGGTTCGAATCCCCGTCACACCAAACATGCTCGACCATTCAGCCGTGGGGGCGTTAGAATGTTCTGTCAATCCCACTATGCGTTGGTAAAAGAATAGCCCATGAGTTGGCGGTGGGTGGTGATGACTAGCTGCCTTCTCTCTAGTCTTACACTGCTAAATAGAGACGGCTAGCGCAGATAGCCCTCGTGTAGCTTTGCGCGAAATTCAAACCAAACCAAATCAGTGTATAGCGGAAGGTCCAAAGTTCGAGTCAGCGCTATACCGTTAAACATGCCGGGTATTTTCATCCGTAGTACTAACAGGACGGATATGAATTTTAAAATTTACAAATTTAAATCCAGAGGACTTGGGCGCAGATAGCCTAACTGCTTTGCGCCATAAAACGCCAAAACCACCATCACCAACCAAAGGACTTGCATAAATAATATGAACTGAAAGCGTACACGTATAATGCATATCAGTGAGCACTTATTTAGGTATTACGTGCTCGTGTGCCACGTTTTCTCCATTTGGTAATGGTGAAACAGAGAGAAAGTGTTATTGGTTACTGTTGTTTGTCTTTTGCTCCGGAGTGCCACGTCTAGAAGATTCTTCACTTTGCTGGGGAAAAAACAAACTCTAAAGTTAAGAGAAATTGACTGTAAAAAATGACCCAAATGTAAGATAAAGTCTAAATTCGTGCCTCAGGTTGCATAAATTACTTCATGCGTCAGAAGGTAGTTGAAATGGAACGTTTTTTGTTTGAAATTTAAGCGGTAGGGTTAAGTAGGAAGCAAGGAAGGTGATATTTTAAGGGAAGAAATGAAAAAAAAAAAAGAAAGCTAACAGCATTACATATTGATCTTAACAGCATTACGTATTGATCTCTAATGATCTCATTTTCAATGTGTACTTCAAGTATGTACTGCTTTATCTCCATATGGTTAGATTTTTAGGGTCTATGTCGAGCATGTATTATCACAAATGAAACAATTCACGTTGAAGGCAATGGATGAGTGTTCGAATCGTCTTTTTTCCTAAGTAGTTCGATCTTTGACATCCAGAACTGAAATGTACGACTTTGCAGTGTTAAATCCATGTGGTTTATAGGGAGTGAATTTCCCATGAAGTACTTTTCTATTTTCTATTTTATCATATTTTAATTCATTCAGCTCAGTTTCACATCCTCCACCCCCTAATTGAAAGGGTTGAATTAAACACTGGTAATTTGGATTTATATCTTGAGACACAAGCATTACGATATATTATTAGTTTAATATATTTTTCTAATATTTCTCGAAGCTCTACCTGAAGAATGTTTTTCCAATCAATGTTCAGTGCGACATATTTTTTTATCCTTGTCTCTCCTCCAGCAGTTCCCCGGCGGAGAATCAGTGAAGTCTCAGATCACAACGCTAAAATTAAGAGTTTCGATTCCCGTTGGTGAACACAGCACTTAGCTCGATGTGACTTTGCTATACGAAAACACACATACTTCTCCAATAACAAACGGACCAGTTTTTTAGCATTTAAAGTAACAACTATATGGTGTTTTTGTCATGTAGAAGTGTTAACAAAGATGTGATTCACAGTCTGTATTCAGACTGATACATCAGATTTTGTGTCAACCAATTTTATTATGTTGCCCATTCGGATTGCTGATGCACCAAACCTTGTTATTGGTTTAGTCTTCCTCGTCAGAACTTCGAGTTTGTTTGTTTGGAATTTCGCAATAAGATACACGAGGGCTATCTACGCTAGCCGTCCCTAATTTAGCAGTGTAAGACTACAGGGAAGACAGCTAGTCATCACCACCCACCGCCAACTCTTGGGCTACTCTTTTACCAGCAAAAAGTGGGATTAACGGTCAATTTATAACGCCCCCACGGCTGAAAGGGCGATCATGTTTGGTGTGACTGGGATTCTAACCCGCAACCCTCAGATTGTGAGTCGAGGTCCGAACCATCTGGACATGCTGGACCATAGAACTTCTAGAAGACACTTAAATGGGCCGAACATATCTCTTCTTCTGAAATAAGGGTTCAATTTTTTTATCTCTCTCCACGCATGAAGATAGGAGGGTAGGGGAAGAGGCACAATAGCTCAAGAACCCATCGATTTACAGAGTTCTGGGCGTATGGGATACATATGTTTTTTATTTTATATTAAGCTTTACAAAAAAGTAACAATAATTACCTGTTTATTGCTGTTATTAACAGGAACGTATTTGTAGAGCATCTCATGGGTCAGCCGTCACAACATATTCTACCTTGAGATTTGTTGGTGGGCATGTCTCTTTATCTAGTAAACCAGTTTTATACTTTACCAACTGGCACCAGCCTGAGTCTTAAATGGAAGGTAGTAGAAAGCTCATTTCTTGCATACAAAAGGAAACCTTATTAGCATATATTTTTTACGCTTTGTTATATTTTCAAGGTCAGCCAGCCCGACTATTTGGTTAAGAGAAAGTGTTTAGGTGCTGGTGGTTTCCCTTCCTTTTGATCAGTAGTTTTAAATTAGGAAAAAGCTTTGTGTCTCTTGGCTAGTCCTTGAGATAACATGTCGCATAATGTGGCGTACATGTTGAAATATTAAGCACCTTTTGTTTTCAGATATCTTTATATTCAGTATGGGAAACATCGTTAATAACGTCAAATGTTCATAAAGTAAGCTATGTTTAATAATCGTTTGATGTTATATTCTTAACTGGTGTGTGATTTCTTATAACAACGCCCCCCAGTGGCTCAGCGGAATGTCTGCTGACTTACAACGCTAAATACCGGGTTTCGATACCCGTGGTGGGCAGAGCACAGATAGCCCATTGTGTAGCTTTGTGCGTAATTCAAAACAACAACTCTTATAGCATAGCCACATCAGGCTATCTTCTGAGCCCACAGAGGGGAATCGAACCGCTGATTTTAGCATGGTAAATCCGTAGGCTTACCGCTGTTCTAGCGGGTCCCGAAATGTAAATGCTGATTATGGCTATGAAAAACATACAATATCATAATGAACACGTTTTCTGTAATTATAAAGATTAAATAAGTGGGTTTTATACCCTCAATGATAGTTTTAACACTATAATTTATTCTTTGTTTTTATCTTTATAATTAGCCATAACCATCATTTACATTTCGTGATCCGCTAGTACAGTGGTAGGTCCACAGATTTACGATGCTAAAATCAGCGGTTCGATTCCCCTCGATGGGCTCAGAAGATAGCCCGATGTGGCTTTGCCATAAGAAACACACACACACATTTCGTAATTGTCATAACTTCTTATCGTATTGTTTCATGTCAATCAGAGTTACATTTAGAAAATTTAAAAATATTAAAGAAGAGATAAAAAAAATCGAAGCCTCACTCCAGAAGAAGAGCTATGTTTGGCTCATTTAAGTGTCTTCTAGAAGTTCCAGGATCTAGCATGTCCACTTGTTTCGGGCCTCGACTCGCAACCTGAGGGCCGTGGGTTCGAATCCCAGTCACACCAAACATTCTCGCCCTTTCAGCCGGGGGGCGTTATAATATGTCGGTCAATCCCACTATTCGTTGGTAAAAGAGTAGTCCAAGAGTTGGCGGTGGGTGGTGATGATTAGCTGTCTTCCCTCTAGTCTTACACTGCTAAATTACGGACGGCTAGCGCAGATACGTAGCTCTCGTGTAGCTTTGCGCGAAATTCCAAACAAACCAAAACTTTCCTTAAATCTAAAATTAAATTCGACAAAATAAGATTAAAATATTTAATTAAATAACTGAGTTTTTGTTGTTGTTGTTCTTTTGGCAGATGATTCAATGTATACAGAAAATTGCAAAGGATGAACCACAGGTGAGGAACATTAGTTTTTTTCATTCATACTTTGTAACTTAAATAATAGCAAACGAAATATATGCCGTAATTCTCAGCATCAAAGTAGGCTCAATAAATATGATATACATCTTAAATATGATATATTTAACACTCATTTGATTTCATTTAATCATTAAATGGCAATTTCATTTAAATACAAATTTATTAGCCTAATATTAATAACCTTTCAAGTTGCTCTGGGGCCTATTAGGCCCCACTTTTCGTAGGAGTGTTAAAAAATAAATAAATAAACATAAGATAGGGTCGCAGCACTTCCACTAACCTAACCAAGATGTTTTGTGGATTGTTTAGTGACGTAAGATATATAAATCCTCTTGCCTACTTCTCGTTTTTTGTGAGCTATATGCTTATTATATCTAACTTTGAAAATGTATACCCTATATTACCACTGGAATATCTGTATAATTACCAGCAATAACGTTATTCTAAGCCTAAGGAGTTAGAAAGAGTGCCAATATTACAGGTAAGGTAACCTGCTTTTGTTTATTTATTTGTTATTTAATGCCAATATTCTGTCTGGGTCATATATAGGAGCTTGGATTACTGTTTAGTATCGAAACGCTTTCTCTAGGCTTAGGTTTAGGCCTATGAGCAAAGTAACCTTCCGCCTGGAAGACGCAGGGTAAAATTTCGAGACTTATTTAGGGGGGAAAATAGTCTTCGACGCCGGAAAATACGGTATTTAAAAATAAAATAAAACATTATTTTTTCGCTCTCCACAAATATCTTCTATGTTGAAACACTAAAACATTAAAAGAAAATAATTTACTGCCTTTTTTTTTCTTATTACACCTACAAATAAAACTTTTACCATAATATTTTTATGAATATAATAATGTAAATAACAGAATAAATGTCAATATTATTGCAGATTGTGTTTTTGCTGACAGTTGTTGTGTAGAAAACAATATTATTTATGATATATTCAAATTATTAATCATTACGAGATGTTAAATTAAATATATTTAATAATATGATATATTAATATATCACATTAATCACATTTTTATTGTAATTTTTGTTGTTAAGTAACAATTTGCATGTTCAGAAAATTGTTACATTTTTTTTTTTTCCAACATAGATGGACGATGAATTATTGAAGAGTGTTAGGGTAAGTTACGATTTCGTAAAATTACACTCAGTAAGAAAATACAGTTAGACTGATACTTGAAAAATAAAAAGAATTATTATTCTAGCACTAAAGTGGTTTAGAAAACACACGAACTTGTCCAATTCTTAGGAAATGTTTAACAATATCTTATTTACTTCTTAGTTTTCTTGGAGTCATGGCCAGGTGGTTAAAACACCGACTCATAATCTGAGGGTCGCGAGTTCGAATCCCGTCACATCAAACATGCTCGCCCTTTCAGCCGTGGGGGCATTATAATGTGGCGTTTAATCCCACTATTCGTTGATAAAAGAGTAGCTCAAGAGTTGGCGGTGGGTGGTGACGACTGACTAGCTGCCTTCCCTCTAGTCTTTACTAAATTAGGGATGGCTAGCGTATAGCTTTGCGTGAAATTCAAACCAATTCTTGGTATTTAATACGTTACGCAAACTGTTTCTACTATACTGAATACCAAGAATTGGTTTGAATTTCATTTAGTGTCTTATTTCTTATTTACTACACAAGAGTTTAAAATGCTACATTTACATATAAGAAAACTGACACTTGTATGTAATTTTCAGGATAAACAGGTAATTGTTAGCACTACTAACACAATTTTTTAACACAATTTTTTTACATTAACATTCCGAATTCATAAAACAAAACACTGTATTTCTAGTAAACAAAAACAAACATTCATTTTGTTTGTTATCTGAACTCTAATTCGAAAACAAATATAAAGAAATGTATACACAGGTTTTATTTATTAATTTTTACACGAGAAAAATAAATGATATATATATATATATATAAATAACCTATGATATTCTGATTTTCCACATTTTACGACAGTTTATCCGAAACATGAAGTGATAGAAAACATATAAAGTTGAAAATTGATTACAAGTAAGTGTAATTTCCATTGATTGCAAGTTACTTCTATGTTAGGCTTACCTTTGAAATTCTTGTTTAACCACTCTTGTTCACATCGCTAAATGTTTTGTGTTCATTTACAAAGTAAACAAACTGCTATCAAAATGCGTGGCTATTGTATTTAAACTGTATATTTTAAACTAGTTTCATATCAGTGTTTTGAATTTTTGTGCCCTTCTTCTTTAGTAAATAATTACAGTAGTTTGTTTTTCTTATCTTTCTATACGTATAATTGTTTGTTTGTTTTTGAATTTCGCACAAAGCTACTCGAGGGCTATCTGTGCTAGCCGTCCCTAATTTAGCAGTGTAAGACTAGAGTTAAAGCAGCTAATCATCCTCACCCACCGCCAACTCTTGGGCTACTCTTTTACCAACGAATAGTGGGATTGACCGTAACATTATAACGCCCCCACGGCTGAAAGGGCGAACATGTTTGGTGCGACCGGGATTCGAACCTGCTACCCTCAGATTAGGAGTCGAATGCTTTAACCCACCAGGCCATGCCGGGCTAAGTATAATGGACGTAGCGTGTGTGTTAGCGTCTATTTATGCTACCAAATCTCCTGCGCCATCTAGTGAATGGCACCACAAAGGAAAATCTATAAAATATTTCATGCTTTGGGTATTCAAGATTCAGACAATTCAAAACACAACTGTGGTATGTGCTACAACAATTTCTTTATAATATTAAATAAAAGTACTTCCTTCACTAGGACTAACATGAGGGTTTGGTTGTGTCTTTATTGATGTAATTTGTAAATACAGTACTAAGAAATTGGAGTTCTTAAAACTTGTTTCAATAAATTTTATCACTTAATATATGAAACATAACACTTTACATCAGTAAAAAACTTATAAAAATTGTGAGCACTTCACATTGGATAATTTTGATATAATAAACTTCGTATGACCAAACAGAATAATCCGCACACGTTTCCCGCCAAGTTGATGTTACTGCTGTTAGTGTATCGTTTGTAATATACTCTTCAGAAAAAGAAACGCAAAAGGGATATTTTTTGTTATTTTAAAGAGAAATATATGTAATAACGTTACAAGCTCAGAGTGTGTGATGTTACACGTGTTAAGGCACTGATTGTCAGACCAAAATGACAATAAAAGTTGTGCACTTTGAAAACGGAGGAAAACATCGGATTTTTCGCCAAAACGCATTCGTTTCCAATAAATTTGTTTGAGAGATCTGCATGTTCTGCAAGTGCAAAATGTGCAAAATCCCTATAAAAGTGACGGGTTCTCGGTTTCCATAGCTCAGTGTTAAGCCACCGACACGCAATACAGTTACGCCAAGACTGACTGAAGCACAACGTAACAACGCCATTGGTCGCTTGGAAGCAGGCGAATCTCGATCAGATGTTGCCAGAGCTGTGACCGTCCACGATCTGGCAGACCTCGTGTGACCACGCCCGCACAAGATCGCTACATCCGGTTATGTCACCTTCGGGATAGGACCACCACTGCGACGTCTACTGCCTCAACCATATCAGGGCTGCGTAGGATTTCCGATCAGACCGTACGCAACCGTCGACGAGATTAGGCCCCATGTGCAACCCATCATGGTGAACGTCAACGACGTTTTTCAACATGACAACGCTCGTCCTCACATGACCCGACCCACCACTGTTTTCTTGAGACACCACAACATCAACGTTCTTCCATGGCCCTCCAAATCACCAGATTTAAACCCCATCGAACATATTTGGGACGAGTTGGACGACGTCTGCGACAGCGACAACCTCAACCGCAGACTCTACCTCAGCTTGCAGCAGCTTTGCAGGTTGAGTAGACAGCCATTCCACAGGATGTGATTCGTCATCTCATCACTTCCATGGGTAGGAGATGCCAAGCAGTTATTGATGCTCACGGGGCATACTCGTTATTGACGTTGAGTGACGTTAAACGACAACTAGTGAGCGTGGACTTCGCCTTTGCAGACTTTGGATGTTCAGCAGTGAATGTGCAAAGGTTCACACGTCATGCAGAACTACTCGGAATAAACTTGTTAACAATATGTCTCAAATTTTGCCTTTTGCGTTTCTTTTTTTAAACAGTATATTTTATTGGAATATTTTATGCAAGTTCCAACAGTGGCGTATCTACGTTTCCCACTTGGGGGGTAAGAGGGGTCAGTAAATTAAAATGCTGTAATTGATCTAACGTTTTAATAAAGTGGTTATCGAAACGTATCATATTAAACGTAATACTTTTATAAAAGTTGTTTATTAAATGATAGAAAACGAATTTATATAAAAAACTGAAAATAATATGTGATTAATATGCCGAGATTTTCAGGGAGTCTGAGTTCTAAGCAAATTATAGTCTGTTTCGTGTATAATTTCGTGATATTAATTAAAGAAATAATTGGCTTATTAGTTTGTGTTTTTAAGCCTTATATTTTATTCCAAATAAAAGCTTATACATATATATATATATATAATTTTGTGTTTTCCCTGACAGCAATGTTTTGAAGAAGCCTACAGACTATTAGGTCTGGTGAAGTAAGCAAAATGTGACGTTTCACATGTAAACTTAGTTACTTTCTTCACACAGAAAATCGATATTATAGCATTTTTTTTCTGGTCTACCAACGAAATCACAGAATGAATTTAAAATATCTTAGTTAAGCAAGAAGATTCGTTCCAGGTCTTGATCTTTCGTAAATATGAATATTGTATTATCCAGTTTATATTATTCTTTATGATTTTTGTGTCTTCTTATTAAACCAGATCATTAAAATCTTTAATTAAGCATGACTATTGTGATTTCCAGTTTTTACTACTTTTTATTACCTGAAGTAAACTGGACAGTTTGTTTGTTTGTTTTGAATTTCGCGCAAAGCTATTTGAGAGCTATCTGCGCTAGCCGTTCCTAATTTAGCAATGTAAGACTAGAGGGAAGGCAGCTAGTCATCACCAACCACCGTCAAGTCTTGGGCTACTCTTTTACCAACGAATAGTGGGATTGACCGTAACATTATAACGCCCCCACGGCTGAAAGGGCGAACATGTTTGGTGCGACCGGGATTCGAACCTGCTACCCTCAGATTAGGGAGTCGAATGCTTTAACCCACCAGGCCATGCCGGGCTAAGTATAATGGACGTAGCGTGTGTGTTAGCGTCTATTTATGCTACCAAATCTCCTGCGCCATCTAGTGAATGGCACCACAAAGGAAAATCTATAAAATATTTCATGCTTTGGGTATTCAAGATTCAGACAATTCAAAACACAACTGTGGTATGTGCTACAACAATTTCTTTATAATATTAAATAAAAGTACTTCCTTCACTAGGACTAACATGAGGGTTTGGTTGTGTCTTTATTGATGTAATTTGTAAATACAGTACTAAGAAATTGGAGTTCTTAAAACTTGTTTCAATAAATTTTATCACTTAATATATGAAACATAACACTTTACATCAGTAAAAACTTATAAAAATTGTGAGCACTTCACATTGATAATTTTGATATAATAAACTTCGTATGACCAAACAGAATAATCCGCACACGTTTCCCGCCAAGTTGATGTTACTGCTGTTAGTGTATCGTTTGTAATATACTCTTCAGAAAAAGAAACGCAAAAGGGATATTTTTGTTATTTTAAAGAGAAATATATGTAATAACGTTACAAGCTCAGAGTGTGTGATGTTACACGTGTTAAGGCACTGATTGTCAGACCAAAATGACAATAAAAGTTGTGCACTTTGAAAACGGAGGAAAACATCGGATTTTTCGCCAAAACGCATTCGTTTCCAATAAATTTGTTTGAGAGATCTGCATGTTCTGCAAGTGCAAAATGTGCAAAATCCTATAAAAGTGACGGGTTCTCGGTTTCCATAGCTCAGTGTTAAGCCACCGACACGCAATACAGTTACGCCAAGACTGACTGAAGCACAACGTAACAACGCCATTGGTCGCTTGGAAGCAGGCGAATCTCGATCAGATGTTGCCAGAGCTGTGACCGTCCACGATCTGGCAGACCTCGTGTGACCACGCCCGCACAAGATCGCTACATCCGGTTATGTCACCTTCGGGATAGGACCACCACTGCGACGTCTACTGCCTCAACCATATCAGGGCTGCGTAGGATTTCCGATCAGACCGTACGCAACCGTCGACGAGATTAGGCCCCATGTGCAACCCATCATGGTGAACGTCAACGACGTTTTTCAACATGACAACGCTCGTCCTCACATGACCCGACCCACCACTGTTTTCTTGAGACACCACAACATCAACGTTCTTCCATGGCCCTCCAAATCACCAGATTTAAACCCCATCGAACATATTTGGGACGAGTTGGACGACGTCTGCGACAGCGACAACCTCAACCGCAGACTCTACCTCAGCTTGCAGCAGCTTTGCAGGTTGAGTAGACAGCCATTCCACAGGATGTGATTCGTCATCTCATCACTTCCATGGGTAGGAGATGCCAAGCAGTTATTGATGCTCACGGGGGGCATACTCGTTATTGACGTTGAGTGACGTTAAACGACAACTAGTGAGCGTGGACTTCGCCTTTGCAGACTTTGGATGTTCAGCAGTGAATGTGCAAAGGTTCACACGTCATGCAGAACTACTCGGAATAAACTTGTTAACAATATGTCTCAAATTTTGCCTTTTGCGTTTCTTTTTTTAAACAGTATATTTTATTGGAATATTTTATGCAAGTTCCAACAGTGGCGTATCTACGTTTCCCACTTGGGGGGTAAGAGGGTCAGTAAATTAAAATGCTGTAATTGATCTAACGTTTTAATAAAGTGGTTATCGAAACGTATCATATTAAACGTAATACTTTTATAAAAAGTTGTTTATTAAATGATAGAAAACGAATTTATATAAAACTGAAAATAATATGTGATTAATATGCCGAGATTTTTCAGGAGACTCAGAGTTCTAAGCAAATTATAGTCTGTTTCGTGTATAATTTCGTGATATTAATTAAAGAAATAATTGGCTTATTAGTTTGTGTTTTAAGCCTTATATTTTATTCCAAATAAAAGCTTATACATATATATATATATATAATTTTGTGTTTTCCCTGACAGCAATGTTTTGAAGAAGCCTACAGACTATTAGGTCTGGTGAAGTAAGCAAAATGTGACGTTTCACATGTAAACTTAGTTACTTTCTTCACACAGAAAATCGATATTATAGCATTTTTTTCTGGTCTACCAACGAAATCACAGAATGAATTTAAAATATCTTAGTTAAGCAAGAAGATTCGTTCCAGGTCTTGATCTTTCGTAAATATGAATATTGTATTATCCAGTTTATATTATTCTTTATGATTTTGTGTCTTCTTATTAAACCAGATCATTAAAATCTTTAATTAAGCATGACTATTGTGATTTCCAGTTTTTACTACTTTTTATTACCTGAAGTAAACTGGACAGTTTGTTTGTTTGTTTTGAATTTCGCGCAAAGCTATTTGAGAGCTATCTGCGCTAGCCGTTCCTAATTTAGCAATGTAAGACTAGAGGGAAGGCAGCTAGTCATCACCAACCACCGTCAAGTCTTGGGCTACTCTTTTACCAACGAATAGTGGGATTGACCGTAACATTATAACGCCCCCACGGCTGAAAGGGCGAACATGTTTGGTGCGACCGGGATTCGAACCTGCTACCCTCAGATTAGGAGTCGAATGCTTTAACCCACCAGGCCATGCCGGGCTAAGTATAATGGACGTAGCGTGTGTGTTAGCGTCTATTTATGCTACCAAATCTCCTGCGCCATCTAGTGAATGGCACCACAAAGGAAAATCTATAAAATATTTCATGCTTTGGGTATTCAAGATTCAGACAATTCAAAACACAACTGTGGTATGTGCTACAACAATTTCTTTATAATATTAAATAAAAGTACTTCCTTCACTAGGACTAACATGAGGGTTTGGTTGTGTCTTTATTGATGTAATTTGTAAATACAGTACTAAGAAATTGAGTTCTTAAAACTTGTTTCAATAAATTTTATCACTTAATATATGAAACATAACACTTTACATCAGTAAAAACTTATAAAAATTGTGAGCACTTCACATTGGATAATTTTGATATAATAAACTTCGTATGACCAAACAGAATAATCCGCACACGTTTCCCGCCAAGTTGATGTTACTGCTGTTAGTGTATCGTTTGTAATATACTCTTCAGAAAAGAAACGCAAAAGGGATATTTTGTTATTTTAAAGAGAAATATATGTAATAACGTTACAAGCTCAGAGTGTGTGATGTTACACGTGTTAAGGCACTGATTGTCAGACCAAAATGACAATAAAAGTTGTGCACTTTGAAAACGGAGGAAAACATCGGATTTTTTCGCCAAAACGCATTCGTTTCCAATAAATTTGTTTGAGAGATCTGCATGTTCTGCAAGTGCAAAATGTGCAAAATCCCTATAAAAGTGACGGGTTCTCGGTTTCCATAGCTCAGTGTTAAGCCACCGACACGCAATACAGTTACGCCAAGACTGACTGAAGCACAACGTAACAACGCCATTGGTCGCTTGGAAGCAGGCGAATCTCGATCAGATGTTGCCAGAGCTGTGACCGTCCACGATCTGGCAGACCTCGTGTGACCACGCCCGCACAAGATCGCTACATCCGGTTATGTCACCTTCGGGATAGGACCACCACTGCGACGTCTACTGCCTCAACCATATCAGGGCTGCGTAGGATTTCCGATCAGACCGTACGCAACCGTCGACGAGATTAGGCCCCATGTGCAACCCATCATGGTGAACGTCAACGACGTTTTCAACATGACAACGCTCGTCCTCACATGACCCGACCCACCACTGTTTTCTTGAGACACCACAACATCAACGTTCTTCCATGGCCCTCCAAATCACCAGATTTAAACCCCATCGAACATATTTGGGACGAGTTGGACGACGTCTGCGACAGCGACAACCTCAACCGCAGACTCTACCTCAGCTTGCAGCAGCTTTGCAGGTTGAGTAGACAGCCATTCCACAGGATGTGATTCGTCATCTCATCACTTCCATGGGTAGGAGATGCCAAGCAGTTATTGATGCTCACGGGGGGCATACTCGTTATTGACGTTGAGTGACGTTAAACGACAACTAGTGAGCGTGGACTTCGCCTTTGCAGACTTTGGATGTTCAGCAGTGAATGTGCAAAGGTTCACACGTCATGCAGAACTACTCGGAATAAACTTGTTAACAATATGTCTCAAATTTTGCCTTTTGCGTTTCTTTTTTTTAAACAGTATATTTTATTGGAATATTTTATGCAAGTTCCAACAGTGGCGTATCTACGTTTCCCACTTGGGGGGGGGGGGGTAAGAGGGGTCAGTAAATTAAAATGCTGTAATTGATCTAACGTTTTAATAAAGTGGTTATCGAAACGTATCATATTAAACGTAATACTTTTTATAAAAGTTGTTTATTAAATGATAGAAAACGAATTTATATAAAAACTGAAAATAATATGTGATTAATATGCCGAGATTTTTCAGGGAGACTCAGAGTTCTAAGCAAATTATAGTCTGTTTCGTGTATAATTTCGTGATATTAATTAAAGAAATAATTGGCTTATTAGTTTGTGTTTTTAAGCCTTATATTTTATTCCAAATAAAAGCTTATACATATATATATATATATAATTTTGTGTTTTCCCTGACAGCAATGTTTTGAAGAAGCCTACAGACTATTAGGTCTGGTGAAGTAAGCAAAATGTGACGTTTCACATGTAAACTTAGTTACTTTCTTCACACAGAAAATCGATATTATAGCATTTTTTTCTGGTCTACCAACGAAATCACAGAATGAATTTAAAATATCTTAGTTAAGCAAGAAGATTCGTTCCAGGTCTTGATCTTTCGTAAATATGAATATTGTATTATCCAGTTTATATTATTCTTTATGATTTTTGTGTCTTCTTATTAAACCAGATCATTAAAATCTTTAATTAAGCATGACTATTGTGATTTCCAGATTTTACTACTTTTTTATTACCTGAAGTAAACTGGACAGTTTGTTTGTTTGTTTTGAATTTCGCGCAAAGCTATTTGAGAGCTATCTGCGCTAGCCGTTCCTAATTTAGCAATGTAAGACTAGAGGGAAGGCAGCTAGTCATCACCACCCACCGCCAACTCTTGGGCTACTCTTTTACCAACGAATAGTGGGATTGACCGTCCATTATAACGCCCCCACGGCTGAAAGGGCGAGCATGTTTGGTGCGACCGGGATTCGAACCCGCGACCCTCGGATTACGAGTCGAACGCCTTAACACGCTTGGCCATGCCGGGCCCTAAACTGGACAGCCTAAGCAGTTTGATAAATATTTGTCAGTAGTATAATATATTAGAAGACCTTATTTATACAAATATAGGATGGGAAGACAAAGCACAACTTTTATAAAAATGAAAAATAGACCCTCAAAAAATATGAACACTTAATAAGCTACTCTTTTTACCAACGAATTGTAGGAGTGACCATAACTTACAAAATCCCCTTAGTTGAAAGGACGAGAATGTTCGGGGATGGAAATTCGAACCAGCGGTCACGAAAGTGCCCTTCCTGGTCGAGCGAACTGCTTACCAAACTGACTAACGGAAATAACAAACCTTCTTGTATAAAGTAACTCAGTATGTGCAATAGATGCCATAGATTCAAATATTTCATTAAAAATCAAAATCATCTAATTAGTTTACTCTATCAACTGGAAGAAAAAAGTATATTTTTTAATTAATTTGAAACAACCCTTCAACCCTTAATTTTTTACAACCTGCCTTCGAATGTACTAAAAATTTGGTGTCAAAATCTAGAATATTTTAGGCCTACTTCCACCAGTTATCTTGACCTTAACGTCTTCAATCGTCTAATACAAACAACTTAAAACATTAAAAACATAGTTTATAAGAAATGAATTCTGTATTTTCAACTCTGTATTAGACTTTACTGAGAACGGTACTGAATGACTTATTATTTTTTAATAAAACTTAGTCCTGTAGCGTACCCAATTGGTGATCCACCCCTCAAGCTTTTGAGTTAAATCATTTTCAAGCTAATGGCATATCATTGATATTTAATCTCGCTTACCGTTTTAGTTTTCTGCACTTTCTACTGTTTTCTGGTTAAAAACGAACACCGTCTATTTTATTACGTTAACTAAGCCTCATTCGACTTCTCTAATCGGGAATTAGGTATAGTTACTGTATTGTTGTTAAACGGTGAGTTTATTTATATGCAAAAACGGCTCGTTTGGGCTGAGAAAACACTTTACATAGAAGAGCGAACAACGTTTCGACCTTCTTCGGTCATCGTCAGGTTCACAAAACGCTCTTCTATGTAAAGTGTTTTCTCAGCCCAAACGAGCCGTTTTTGCATATAAATTTCTCAACAAGTGGGTTTCTCGTCATCACTGATTGGTGAGTTTATTTGTAATTAAAAGTTACACAATAGGCTATCTGTGTTCTTCCCACCACGGGTATCGAAACTTGGTTTCCAGCGTTGTAAGCCCGCATACATACTGTTATGCCATTGAGGGGAGGGCAAAGTAAGGAGTAGCTTTGTAATTGTCCACGATGGGATAGTAGAAAGTCTTCGGATCTACAACGGTAAAATTAGAAATTCGATTCCCGTCTGTTGACAAAGCAGGTGCCTCATTGTGTCTTTGTTATAACAAAAGACAAACTAAGACATTATTTTTACTTAACTTTTCATTTTTCCAGGACAACATTATCTGACAAACAATATCAAAAATAATATTACATTTAAAGAATGAATATGCTGCAGGTAATTATTATTTTTCATATTAATTTGCCTTGATAGTAAAAGGAACCAATATATATTTATCTTCCCGGTGTACTTGTTTCTTCTTGAATGTGTTCGTTAAGACTTATTAACGTGTTAAAACTAGTAGCAGGTATCTTATCCACAATGTTTAAAATAAAGTTGAGTATATATAACTTTAGTATGAGAAACGCTAATTCAAGAAATACGTTGAGACTGCTTCACAACACAACGTGAGTCATTACCGGTTCAGCGTGTTTACCCGTGAACAGTGAAGAAGTAATTGGATTCGAAGTTCGTTAGGCCCGCATACCCTATTCGCAAAGCATAATTAGTTAACAAAATAAACGTCAATTGTGTAAACTGTCAGACTTCTAGTGAAGTGTATATGTCTACTCGACAAAACTTCAGCAAAGCAGTAAATATAATCATCTTACTTTGCAGAAATGTGCGACTGTGTAAGCAAGGCTTTCTACAAGAATCTGCCTCAGATCAATTAAGGCTTAACTATCACCAAGTACAAAAATACTTGTTTCTTGAAAAAAATTTATTTTCCTTCAATCCACAACAATACGACATAATATTTACATGTTTGATTCGAATAAAAGATTATTTATATTTCTTTAAATATTTTTATCTTCTTCAGTTTAGTCGTTTTGCACCATCGATGTTTGTTGCAATTTAAAGATGAAGTTAATTTACAAAACAAGATAAAACAATTAGATATATCAAACTGAAGAAAACCAAAAACACTTGAGTTGTCAGAATATTTGTATTATAAAAGAAAAAAAAAAGGTTTTTTAGAATAAGAAAAGTGTATCTTGTATACAATAAAGTAATTAGGAAAAGATATAATATTGTAAAACTAGAAATATTAGATTATTATTATAGTGGTGATACGTTTAAAACATGCATGTATAGACGGTGTTATTCAACACCTAATAAACAAGCCTATACACAATAATTAATACTTGTGTAAGCTAGCGTTTTTTTGTGCAGTTATGTTTACGTGAAATACGCAATATTTAAAATACACAACTCCCATTTTTTTTTGCTCCATCCCATTCTCATAAAAAACTGTAACAGAGGAGATTACTTTATATGCTATATATTATAGGTTTAACAGATAGTTTGTCAAATAAGGGATCTTCATGATGGTGTCAATATCAAATTAATAAGATAGGCCTAGAACATATGGAAAATTATAAGGATTTGATAAAACTTTCAAGTATGTTCCAAAGTCGATTATAAAAACAAGGTTCGGTGAAACATCAAAAAGGTATAGGTAAGACAGTTTAGAGTTATTAGAAGACAGAAAGTTACGGCAGTCAGTGGATTTTTGTAAAGTATTTGAATTTGTTTGATAATACGCTTACTCTCGTTATTGTTAGATCGTTTATAACGTAGGCCTAAAACAAGTCATGGCAATGTGCAAGTGTTCAAACTTGTAAAAAATGTTAAAGGAGGAAATTAAGTAATTTGTTCTCGTCACATGGACTGAATGTAAAATTATTTCTACTAGAAAATTCAAAGAAATCCATCAGCCAAAAAACAACACTGATGTCAGATGTGGGATACCATTTTGGTGTAAATAAAACAGAATATTAAATAAACTTCAACTTTCATTCAAAATGACCACAAGTGCCATAAGCTGAGAGACAAAACCTGCTGGTCATGATAAAACAATGGAAAGTAAAACGAACAGAGCATTAAATAAAGAAGAAGTGAACAGAACACAAAAAGAACGAAACAGAAAACAAAAAGAAAAATATAACAAATTGAAAGAAGAAGAGGACAAAAAGTTAAAAAAAAAGAAATACAAAAGTAAACGAAGAGCAAGGTGGAAAATAGAGGAAATAAAGGAAATAAATGCATTATTTTGAAAAAATAATTCAAACAAAAAATAAAGCTGATTGAAAACAAGATCGATGAAGCTTTAGTGGACATATAGAAGGATTATAACAAGCTTGAAGGGTATCAATGAAATCAAAGATGAAGTACAAAAGTACACTAACAAACTCTAAAGTGTCTGTTTTCCCATAGTAAAGCCGCATCGAGCAATTTGCTTTGTCCACCAGGAAGAATTAAATCCCTCATTTTAATTTTGTAAATCTCAAGGCTTGCTGATGTCCCACTGGGGGACATGTCTACAATAAAGTAAAGAAAGACATTAGTGATGTAGAAAAGAGTATTATAAAGGAAGATAGGAACATCAGTGACAGAATAAAACATCTGGAGAACGAATTTTTAGATACAAGGATTAAATAAGTTTAACCTTTCTCTGCAACAGCTCAAGAAATTCACCATAAAATACCATCTACTACCAAATATGGACTAAAAAACTTGTTTGGTATACTCCTATTATCCCTACTTCCTTGCCACCAGTTACTGAAGGACCTTTCTGGAACTACTTCTGTTATAATTCTACCAAATCCAATTCCAGAATTTAGCTGGCTAATACAGCATCAGCTAATCAAGAAATCAATAGATTATAATGAAGGTACCATGAGATTCATTACCAAGCTCCGTTCAAAATAATTTCCAGAGTGAACAAATGGAATAGTGCACAGCAACCTTGCTAACCTTTTAAATCGACCAGCTTTGACAACGTTAAATAACCTTCCAGTTGAGAGCTTTGATAATTATTAAACATTTATAGCTACTAATTCAACAGGATTAGAGAAGAAAGGATTACACTAGAAAGAAGTATTTAGAGCAAAGTTTCATAAGAGGGTACAGAGGAAATAAGAGACCTTAGTGGAACTTGTATATTTGGAAAGGTTTGGTCAGCTATCTTACACAGACATTCTTCGTGGATTTATGGATTCTTAGACTCGTTACCTATATATAAATACCAAGGATCTTGGAATTAGGCTAAAACAATGTAGGTGTATATATTTAAAGAAGGCTCTGGAGCTGGTAATGGAATTAAAATCAATTAAAGTTGCAGATAAACAACTAAAGACAATCACAAACGTGTAATATTTTCTGATCGAGTAATATTTACTCCCGCCACTATACCCTAAATAAAATAAAAGGATTGGTTAGACAACCAGTTGCACAAAATTGAGAGAGTAAACTACAAAAAAAAGTGTTTCAAGTGAGACTTGAAATGAAATATTGCAAATAAATACAAACAAAAGTCTGTAAGGAATAAGAACTCCTCCAAAAGATACCCGAGAAAAAATTGTTACACATAGAAACCCAGCCATTACAACTGAGACTGTATAAAATCAACAGCCATTATGAAACCAAAAAGAAGAGCTTAACAAGAACAAAAGCAATACATAGAACTAACCAGACATTAAGAATACAGTAATTATTTATATGTATGAGGCAAAGTTCATCTTGAAATACTCCATCTATTCCAACTGAGAAAAGAAGTTTATTATTTAACAAAAATTGCCATGGGTTATTGAAGTGAACTTTGCAATATGCTGATTAACACTGGTTCTATAGCTACAATTATTTGACCTGATTTGTTAATGAAAGGTGGGAAATTGCCCCCAGAGATGTAAAAAAGAGAATAGATTCGAACAGCGGGTGTAAATAAAGTTCCAGTTGAAAAGAAGTTAAAAGTTAGTTTTAACACCAGAAGCTTTTCAATATCTCACAATATATGGGTTAGTTATATTGAGAAAAAATCCACATTGGAATCGGACTATAAACTGGCTAGCATTGTAATTGTCCCTGGTGGACAATAGCTTCCCAGGCTATGGCAGGAAATCCTGATGCACTACACATAAATCACTACACCAGAGGTTAAGCTTCCAGTAATAACAGGTAATACAATCATCAGAATATCAGGAAGTGAAACAGACATCTCAGGAGCTATGAGCGATAGATCTTAATCTGGTTGCTGGTGTGTAATGGAACCAAATATTTTGGCATGTTTTGAGAAACTAATGGTTGGTAGAGAATTTGTGGATGTGAAGACTAAAGATATACATTATTTCGTCCAGATAAGATTTAAATCAGTTTGTTATAAAACTAAAGGTAGTTCTGATAAAAATGCTTATAAAATTGGATTATATTGAGGAGGTATGCTGTGGCTTGGTGGTTCTTGATGCAAGAAAGGATAAACTTCAATATTGAGTAAATGTTCGGTAGGACCATACATCGTACTGAAAAGAATCAATAATGTAGTCTACAGAATCCGGAAAGGTGTCATCCATTGTGATCGTTTTTGGAAGTACATCATTAAAAGAATAGCCGAATGGGTAACTTCAGAGTAGAACTTGTCAATGGAACCTCAAGCTGTGGAGGAGCCATAAGTTTCTGTAGATACTATCAAGATAATCAGAGGATTATTAATGGATTTACTCAACCACCTATCCTGGATGAACTCCCCCAGATAGTGGATAGTTAATAACAAAAAGGACAAGACACCGTCTTTTGTGTACAGCCCGTAAGTCCCTACCCATCCATATATCTCATGTATCCAGTGTATCTGTGTGCTGTCACTCATTCTCACTGCATAATATTATGCGACGCCATGTTCTGTGAGACATTTTCCTCAACATAGCAGGGGTTATTGTTCCAAATGCCGCGGTAGCAGCTGCCTTCAACTCATCATTAGTATTATAACGTTGTTTATAATAACATATGAGTGGGTAGGGACTTACGGGCCACCCTGTATACCATGGGCTTCGGAAGAGAGATCACCAAAAAAGACAAGGTGAAAGGCCAGTTTAGTGTAATTTAATTTTTATATTAGGATTATTCAAGGAATTCACAATCCAGAAAGGAAGCATTGTTATAAGATGTATGTATGTATTTGTATATACATATACACACACACTTTATGTTGTAATTTTACGCTAGTTAGAGGTAGCTATTAGTTTTAATGATGAAGTTAATATGAAGAGGAATAATAACATGGGCCAAAGAAAACTAGAAAAATTATTAGATTGTGACATAAAACGTTCTTTTATATTCGAAAGTATAAAATAAATAAAAAGCTTCATTCAAGAGAATATAGTTAAAACAGTGTAAAGTTATTTTCTAAAAAAATGTTTTGTGAAGTATTTAGGTACGTATTTGATATCGCGTTTGTAGAATTAATTTGTACAACTAAGTTGATGTTATGTTAATCCCAGTATTGTTAAATAAGTTTTAACGTCATTTGTAACGTAGGCCTACAACAGTTTACGATAGTGTATGAGTATTAAAGAGAGTATAATCGTTGAAGGAGGAAATAAAGTAATTTGTTTTAATCACTCGTTTCGAATGTTGAATTATTATACCCGAACTAATTTAAAAAAAAAACTTGCCAATAGGAAAACAATGTTACAACAATAATATATCTTAACAGGGTTTAGGTTTAACAGCTACTTTGTTGGTTGTTATTTATAGCTCCTAACGTAGGTAAATTAATTCTCTCGGGCAACAATGAATGCTCCGATAAGAGGGTCGAAAGATACAAATAAAAGTATTTTAACACAGAGAAAAGTCTTGTCTACAGATAATTTGTTAAACTCTTTCACTGCCATGGATACATCTGTTTTAGGAAAGAACGATATTCATCATATATGAATTTAGAATTTTATACCACGATGAAGAGAGAGGATTCCCCTTCAAACTTCCCAAAGTTTACTAATGAAATATCAAAACATGTCGTTTGTAAATGTTTATAGAAACATGTCACTGAAAGATTTAACAATATGCCTTTTATCTCAAAGAGTCTTAGATTCAACAGGTAATCTGTTTAACAATATACTTAATATCTTTACGTCTTTTAATTTTAACAGATTGTTCCTTTAACAATATACTTAATATTTCTACGTGTTTTAATTTCAACAGATTGTTTCTTCAACAGTGCAACTGATATTATAGGTTTTAGATTCAACAGATAGTATGTAACCAAACACATCCCTTATTTTCACGACGTTAAATAACGCCAAATGCTAGACGAAAAAAAAAAATCGACGAACTTATTCACATTAACTAGGAGAATATTCAGTTATGTTACTACACATAAAAAATGTTTGTACACACGCGCGCACACAAAAGATTTGTCGTATTTTCACTCAGTTATATTTTCTAATCAGGTCGTACTGACTTCACGAAATAATAATCAAGTGAATCAAATGCGAACAAATATAAAACTGCTTTTAACTCCTTTTAATAAATCGTATGGAAACTGCCAGTTCAGGCAACATGTGTCACATGACTACCACTATACGTCACTGCTTTTCTGTCCCGATGACGTTTCGCAATCGCATAACGATCACATTGCCAGTCACCCCTGCTGTACATTTTTTCAGGGCCTCTGACAGACCTACTAAAGCTAAAATTTACGGATATGCTAACTGGATGCAACACGGGGATTGCACTATCGAGACCACCAACAAATGGAGCTAGCAGTTCTGCGTCTATGGTCAACGGAACGTAGAAAGTACCTTTAGGGTGCAAGGCAAAAATTGGGACGCCCGGAGTCCATGAAGGAAGGTGAGCATTTGGGGAACGAATACGTGTATCAATGTTGTCTTTGTAGTGCGCACGAAGTTCTTGTTTCGGTGTGTAAGACGCTGCATCACTATTGGTGCTATAACCGGAGCTGCTACCGGTAGACTGCACGGCTGAAGATGGGCTAGGATTGGATCTAGAGCTGCTACTGTTGGAGCTGTTACTGTCTATCGTGTTATCCCATTGGCCAGTTGGAGTAAGTCCGTCCTCCGAAGAACTTTTATCCGGTAATCTCACCACTGGTTCACTACTGTGGAGATTCAGAGGGGAGTATGTGAGGGGAAAGGATGAGTACCCCGCTGGCCCAAGAGGGGACAATGAAGAGTTTCGCACTCGACAGGGGGAGCTGCCGTTGTGCTGTGAGTACTTAATATCGGAACACATTGTGTCGTTC
This sequence comes from Tachypleus tridentatus, assembly GCF_004210375.1. Taxonomy (NCBI): domain Eukaryota; kingdom Metazoa; phylum Arthropoda; class Merostomata; order Xiphosura; family Limulidae; genus Tachypleus; species Tachypleus tridentatus. Next base: position 47,879,896 of record NC_134829.1, on the reverse strand, counting down.
GTTTTTCTTTTCATAACAACGGGTGTAATACGTTGTTGTTGGTCCGCAGTGAATCGTTCGTTTATGTTTTTCTTAAACTTGTATACTTCCTTGTGGAAAGCAGAAGGAAAAAACTGAGGAGGGTGCGGAAAAGATGAATCGAACGAAGAAAAAGAATGGCCAGTGTATATAGTATTAGTGTTGATGTTGCCACTAGAGTTGTTACTACAGAAACGTCGTACTGGAAGTCCAGGGTTCTGTAACATCTCCCTGAGCTGGCTTGTGTTTTCATTCTCAGTTCCTGAGTCAATTTTTGATGGTTGTGAGGGGGTCTCCCCCTGAGATTGCACGCCCATTATATCAGAAGATGACTTCGAAACCTTTGGAGGTTGTTGTTCACCGCCTTCTTGGGCAGTGTGAACAAGAGGATCATAAAATGATGTCATCTTAGCTGTAGAGGTAGATGGCGCTCGTTGAGACTCGTCAGAGGGCGTGTAAACTTCGATGGAAGCGTCCGTAATGTTTTCTGTCGAAACTCCAGCACTCTGATAGCACGTTCCTGAAATAACCAAGTCACAAAATAAGAAAATTAAATTACATTGCAAACAAATTCTGCCTTAAGTATCATACGACTTGAATACATAGTAAGGATTAATGTGTGGAGAAAGGTTGATTTCGTTACAAATATGCCTAATATATAAGATAATAAAGTACAAACTTTTTTAGCTCATAACTCCATCAGCTCGTGACCGATTTGATATCTAATTACAGATTTGGACTCATGAAGTCAAACCCTTTCTATTGATTATATTACCACGCGCAAGGTTTCATAGATTAATTTACTCTAATCACGCCTAAAACAGTTTTAGTTTGAGGGTAGGTTGGTAGAGATCTTGAATAATAAAATCGAATCGGGTATACGAGATATCCACACTTGATATCGCTAGCGCTCAAAAGTATATATAATAAAATAGGTAAAAAGATCTCAAGGATGAAAAATAATTTCAAATACCGCGAGTTTTGAGTGTTATCTTTCGTTGTAAATAAACAATAACAATTCCTGTAATAGCGTTATAAAAATATCACAACTGTCTCATTTCAAACTTTCTTTAAATTTCAAATACGGTAAGAAGAAAAAAAACACGAAGTAAATCGCGCATTAGTCCTTTCTTTAAAAAACAAGAAAAACGCAGATTAATCACTTCTTAATGAACATAAACGAGTAAATTCACAAAAATAAGATAAAAACGCGTTTCTTATTGAAATACAAAACAAATACTGCTAAACGTTAACTAAAGGATATCAAATTTTATATTCCATTAATACCAAACTCAATGAACATACTTGTTACTACTACGATCACCATTTAGCGGTCTATTAAAATAAATGTAAGATAACATGTTATACAGAATGTTTAATCTTAGTAGCGTGTAAGGAAAGGCATTTCATCTTACAGTAGCGTGTAAGGAAGGGCATTTCATCTCACAGTAGCGTGTAAGGAAAGATATTTTATCTCACAGTAGCGTGCAAGGAAAGGCATTTCATCTTACAGTGGCGTGTAAGGAAAGGCATTTCATCTTACAGTAGCGTGTAAGGAAAGGCATTTCATCTCACAGTAGCGTGGAAGGAAAGGCATTTCATCTTACAGTAGCGTGTAAGGAAGGGCATTTCATCTCACAGTAGCGTGTAAGGAAAGATATTTTATCTCACAGTAGCGTGCAAGGAAAGGCATTTCATCTTACAGTGGCGTGTAAGGAAAGGCATTTCATCTTACAGTAGCGTGTAAGGAAAGGCATTTCATCTCACAGTAGCGTGGAAGGAAAGGCATTTCATCTCACAGTAGCGTGTAAGGAAGGATATTTTATCTCACAGTAGCGTGTAAGGAAAGACATTTCATCTTACAGTGGCGTGTAAGGAAGGGCATTTCATCTTACAGTGGCGTGTAAGGAAAGGCATTTCATCTTACAGTGGCGTGTCAGGAAAGGCATTTCATCTTACAGTAACATGTAATGAAGGATATTTTATCTCACAGTAGCGTGTAAGGAAAGACATTTCATCTTACAGTAACATGTAATGAAGGATATTTTTTCTTACAGTAACATGTAATGGAGGTGGTTTAACATTGCATGAACATGTTTATACCTTCAGTAACTTTTCTATAGTGTTTCTGTAGGTGACTAACCAACTGTAATCTAAGTTGATCACCAGAGTGCATCCTGTCCATTTCCACCAAGAACTTTACTGCCTCAGACAGACACTCTTGAAATCCCGCATGGTAATGACGACGACATTCTATGTCATTATCCCTTGTGACGTCACAAGTACCTAACGCACAAAAAAAATATGGTAAAATGTATTAATGCACTAAAAATACCAGTTTAGATACGTAACAATAAACTCGATAAAAAACTAAATATATAAATAAATATCAGTTTATAACATTAATCAGTTTTAAAAATTATATTTTCTTCTGAAAATCGTAGACTAATTTGCAAATCATTCATAGATTCAGTGTATACGCACAAGTCCCGTTATCTTTTTTGTACGTAAAAATGCTGAAATGACATCGCAGCTGTAAATGTTACCATTATTATTCAATAGAGGGCGATAGTCTCACAAGTGCTTATGAATTGTTTATCATTCGTAAAAGCAAAATGTTATAGCACAAGAATTCGCATGGAACATTCTTCATTTTAAGACACTCCAGTATTTTTCCCTCAGTTTAATAATAATTTCTGATAGTACTTAATAGACACTAGGTAACATTATCCTCTATCTAACGATGTAATTAATGGAAAACAATTATCTTCTTGAAATTCCTTGTTTTTGAGAGAAGGTACGATTTCAGTGACTCACTAACCGATCTGTTTTAGATAGTTGGAACAGAGCCAAATTTTGCCAAGTGGTATGTTATTTATAAGTCACATGATATGCCCAATCACACTGAAGTTTTTTAGGGCGACATCTCGAAAGTAATGATGTTTGTATTTATTGCACATGAAAATTATTGCGAGTTTTTAATAAAAATCATCTTCTAACTAATGAAAATAAGAAACATTTTAAATTAATCATTACGTCACACCACAGAACAAATTTTGATTCTTTTACTAGAGGAATGTCAGAGATACTGATTTACTATAAATTTACTGACAGACAAACATGGCTCTTAGAAACTCGAATCTTTACAAAAGTTAAGCTGTGTGTATTTTGTATAAATTACGTAACATACGAGAAAGGTTATATGAAAAAGGAATGGAGTTCTCAAAAACGCACTCCGTTATTTACTGTAATTGCCTTAAAGGGACTGGATCTTAATGTTTAGACATCACAATATTCTCTCGAGCTCAAAATTAAATTTAATATTATAACTTTTATGGTGTATGTACGTGTGTAATAGAAGTAAGGCAAAATGACAGAACAATACGTGTGCAATACAAGCCAGCTTACATGACAGAACAATGCACGTCTCAAAACTTATTCGTATCTTTACAATAACAAGTTTTTTTAATTGTTTGTAGTTAAGCGCAAAACAACGAAACGGGCTATATATGCTGTGCCCAGTACGGATAACGAAACCCGATTTTTAGAGCTATGGGGGGGGGGGCGTCAAGTAAGGTTTAAATAAGTAAAAGTTGTTCACATGCATTTACGCATGTACTATGTAGATAGAATGATGTCCCGTCGTGGTTCAGCGGTGAGTTTATAATACTAACATTTCAGGTTCGATTCTTGTGGTGAGTACAGCATATTTAGAACACTGTACAGTTTCGTGCTTAACAATAAACACGATAATAATTTAGTTTTCAAAAACTTACTTGGATTTTTACAGGAATGCACTTGAAGATATTTTAGATGTTTGATGGCCATTTCTATAATCTCGGTTTTCTCTATCCTCCCTCGTCCCTGGAGGAATCAAACAAAATTCATGTAGTTTTAAATGTTTATCAGATTTTACATTAATTACTTTGTCGAATGAATCGAAATTCGCTATGAAGAGACGTGATAGTCACAAGTATGAAAAATAAAGAAACATTTTGGAGAACACATTAATTCAAACGTGCAGCAACTTATGCTGTAGTCATTTAGCTTTGATCTTGTTAACAAAATTCACTTGAATTATTCCGTCTTTTATCATAATATTTCATTTTAATATAGGAGTAGTCAATTCTAACTCAAGTTTTACTTTGAATATAAAAGTATTGGAAGCAAATCTGCCCTACTATATATTATATTTCGAGTATTTCAATATTTAGAGATAATTCTTGATTTCGAAACGCCAATAACTTTAATTTAATTACGATTTTTTTTTTTTTTTTTTTGTGGCGTACGTCAGTTTACTATTCACTTCAATACTCTGAAGTACACAACTGGGGGGGATACTAGTATCGAGGTATGTTAGGTCTATACGTACTTTCTTCATGTAACTTGTGGGGATAAGTCGACTTAGATCAGCCAGGCAATTGTTCATCCTATCTCGTCGTCTTTTCTCAATAATACGATGTGACATTGGATCCTATAATAACAGTGAAAGAAAAAACGTATACGTAAATACGTGCTGAAATGGATTAATGAAGGTGTTCTCCGAGATAAATGGAAAATATGATTGAATTGTAAGGAAAATTATATATTTTATGTGTGTTTATCATTTATTTAAGTGTATCTTGCTATCGGTTCTGCTTCGAAAATTTAGGCCTAATTTCTAGTCCAACATTATAGATATTTTACTAAGCCTAATTTGCGGTAATAATGATTCTTTGTAGTCGCCGACCAACACTCAACATTTTAGGCCTGCATCCAGCAAGCAGTTCACAGGCAATAGCCAAAGCAATACCCTTGCTAATAAGTCCATTTATAAGATTCTGTATAGAAAGTACAAATATAACAGAGGCTGTTATCGCGGTGACGTCATGAAAAGAGAAGTTCATTATTTGTTAGCATATTTACAGTGAATACCACACTGCATATAAGTTTGTTTTTTTTCCCTAGCAAAGTGAAATATAATTATATAAGCATTGTTGGGAGGGGGTCATAAATACGAAAAGAAAAGAAAGATTTAGTACGCCTATATCTAAACAGGAATCAGGCAAGAAGTATGTCATATTCAACCTGATTACTAGACCACTGTAAAATTCGACTACCTACCGAATCAAACCAATTGTTTATTCAAAGTAGAAAAAACGTAAAATATAACTATATTCATATTTATAAGTAAGGTGGAAAAAGTATGTTAGTTATGTAAAAATCGCACCTCTTTTGTTAGTCTTGAAATGACGTCACATGCCAAATAAGCACGTGACTGGAAAAACATCTCGCAGAGTTTTATTTTGGAAATTTCGAGATGAGGCTTTAGCAGTCCAGAAACCGAATCCAGGCGTTCTTTACTCGGAATATGGTAACGAGTTAATTTTAAATATTAAATAGTAGCATTTCCTATTCTGTAGCACAGCAATTTACGTGACGTCAATAATGACGTCAAAGAATGTCATACAAAGCACGCACGAATTGAGAGACTCGGAACCATCGCCATAAATAAGATGTAACCGTAGGGTACTGGGGAGTAATCTATGTGTGTAATATTTGTTTGTTCACTTAATTGTATTTATTTTTTCTTATTAGGTTAATATTTATTTATGTCTGTTTATACGTAACTCTAATTGTGTCTTATTTTAGTATTTGTAATCTTTTAAACCTTAAATACGTTAATATAATCTTTTTCTAAACTTCAGTGTCCTTTTATCGTTATTATTTTCGAATGTATTTTGGACTCAATCAACCAAAATCTTTATAAACCTCTTAGGCTTATAGTCAACTTTCCATTTCATAGTCATTTTAGATGAAGGTTTCACGTAATTCTCAACAGGAAATTCCCTTTTGGCAGGAGAACACGGACTTAAATAGTATCGATTAGTATCATTCTTTCCCTCATCTTTGTTAACAGAAGTAATAGTGTAACAAAGGTGACTTAACCAATAGCATTTAATTTTTCTGTTGGGGCATCTCTCTTACACATGCATTGATTACCACTTAAAAAACCCTTACCGATCAATAATAAGCTGACGGGGTATCACGCAAACCGACGTGATTATCGGCTTCCTTTCGCCTTGCAGTCTTACTGCAGTGCAGGCACGTGACCTACAGCACGTGTATATCGACGTGCTTGTCAAACAAGGTCACCCCTACTGGTAAATGCTCATTGGTGTGAAATTCTCAGAAGCGTACAACAAAGAAATCTGCATAAGTGCGTTCTTTCCACGTGATAGAACACGAAACGCATATATTACGCGACGTAAGTACAGACCAGATAAACACTGCACTCCACTATTTTCTACGTTGTGCTTTACCACGGTCGCTAAGTAACAAATATAGCTCAACAATGAAATAAACAGGTATGTAACAACACAAAGACATGGTCTATCTTACTATAATGGACGTAGTGTGTCAACTTTGTATGTACCCAAAACTTCTTGTCAGCTATTGGATGGCATCGCAAACGAAATGCCATAAAAAAAAAAAAAAAATCCACACTTTGGTATTCAAGATTCAGGCAGTTCGAAAAATAATTGTTGTATGTGTAAAACCATTTCTTTATCTATATTAAATGAAAGCATTCTCCCCACAAGAACAGGACTGTCACTGGGGCTGTACGTAACGGTGTGATTACTTCTATACAGAGGTTTTCAGCGCCCGGAAACAAAGTCACTTTTCGCGCCCCCTCGTGACAAAATGTAAGCCATAATTCCTAATTATGTAACATCAATCTAGCGCCCCCCCACCACCACCCTCGATGCTGCGCCCGGAGACAGATGTACCCCTTGTCCCCCTAGCAACGCCACTGCTTCTATATTGGAGCAATTTTTAAATGTACTGAGAAACTGGAGTTTTTAACAAACATTGTTTTTTCAATAAATAGAACCACTTTTAACATACATAAAATATTACAGTTTATATCAATAAAATTTATGAAAATGTTGAGCCCTGTACATAAATCATTTTGATGCACTATGACTAAAGAACACTTTTCCCGCGCAGTAGGGCAGTTAAAAAAAAAATTTGAATGTTCTGTTGAAATTGCATACTACCGAAAATGCAAGCCCTAACATTAGGGACGACATATTTAGCTCCTGCACAATTTACATTAAATTTACCTCTATTAAACGAACAATCTCGACACAGAATTTTTATGCCTGTGAGCTTAAGGCCTTTTTGGAGAGAGATATTCGTACAGCGAGATTTTGAGGTAACACTATACATATTTCGAAAATAAAAACCCTCCGTATTATTAAGGGAAGTAGAAAAACTCGCACAGAAAAGCCAAGTAATGGCTATGGATACGCAAGAGAACCTTTCAACTCCCCGAAAACATTACAATGAAGCTGAGCATATCTCCCGGTACCATCGACAAGATGATTAAAAAGAGAGAGAGAATAAAAAGTTTACGAAATCTCATAAGCCAAAAATACACAAATATTTCAGGTACACCTCGTATTGAACGAAAATGCGAATTACAGCTATACCACCTAACCACTACAAATATCGAACAAAAATCTGTTAACTTCTACATTTTTTGTTTATATTATCTAGGAGACAATAAATGCAGCATTAACACGATGTGAATTTATAAAGACTTGAGCATTTCAAGAACTGACCATAAAGTCTCGAAAACCACTTAACTCTGGTGCTTGTGATGTCCAAGTTACGTGTTTAAACTCTGAATGGACTTTAAACAATTTTAGCAGCATGAAACAAAAAGGTTTAAACAATAATTTGATGCCACATTACTGTTCAGTGAGATCACAGGCCCTAAACTATCCCAGTAAAAAGTTGTCCATATTGTCACTTGTCTCCACCATGCAACTGAAAGCACAATACTTTCAAGGATGTAATATTCTTTGGTTTTTACCGCACATAAACACTTATTTGATTATAAAAGTCTAAAAGTTCATTCATATGTCGAAACCACATTTTATACGTCCAAACGTTATACTCTCGACACCATTGTACTCGGGATCTTTTTTTCGTTTTAGTGTTATCAAAGGTTTGAAACGGCAGAAATACCATAGTAACCTATATCAATTACAGTTCTCTTAGAGGTGTGTGTGTGTTTTTTTTTTTTTTTTTGAGAGAGGTTGGTTGTTGTAGGCTAAATCAGAAAGTGTAAAATTTCAACAAGTGGAATCTATGCTGGGTGGGAAGGGGTGACAAAATAGAATATGAATCTTACGTTAGTGTATAATTACATGCTTGTCTATTTACACATTATAGTGTGCGTTTTTTTTCGTCTGTCACAGTGATTTATTATGGTTTTATATCCATGCTGACGTCACGCGTATTTCTTCGTCTGTCACAGTGATTTATTATGGTTTTATTTCCATGCTGACGTCACTTTTAATATTTTACTCATATATACAGTCTAAAGGAATGCTACAACTAAGAAGTTTAGGTATAAATAAAACAGTAAAAACCTTGGTCATGTCGTGCCCCTCGATGTAGCTACAATAGGCTTTTGTGCCTTTGAGAAGCTCAAACATGATCTTGGAAGCTGACCACTGGAGGATACGAGAAAAGTTGTCAAAACGTGTGGTCTGTGACCTGGAGGATACGAGAAAAAAATGTCTAAACGTGTAGTCTGTGACCTGAAGGATACGAGAAAAAGTTGTCAAAACGTGTGGTCTGTGACCTGGAGGATACGAGAAAAAGTTGTCAAAACGTGTGGTCTGTGACCTGGAGGATACGAGAAAAAGTTGTCAAAACGTGTGGTCTGTGACCTGTAGGATATGAGAAAAAGTTGTCAAAACGTGTGGTCTGTGACCTGGAGGATACGAGAAAAAGTTGTCAAAACGTGTGGTCTGTGACCTGGAGGATACGAGAAAAAGTCGTCGAAACGTGTGGTCTGTGACCTGGAGGATACGAGAAAAAGTCGTCAAAACGTGTGGTCTGTGACCTGGAGGATACGAGAAAAAGTCGTCAAAACGTGTGGTCTGTGACTTCGCCATTTTTCACAGAAACCTTTTGCAATGGAATTATCAGTTTTAGACGATCACGGCTGTGAGACTGTTCAGACTGGCAGTTGGAAAAGTAGTCACAAGTACAGTACGAAACCTGGAACACTGTTCTTACAACGTCTAACAAACCCTCAGAAAACTTTGTACTTGTGTACGGAACAATATTTGAAAACGAGAAGAAAAAAAAAAAAGCTGCTAATATTACGGGACAATACAGTTATGTAAAGTGAAAAATCGAAAGTAAAACTGTACAGAACTTATGAAAATGTCTTCTCCTGTCTTTGAGGTGCTTACCTATGTGTTTTCTGAAAATGAAAAGATGATTTCTCCCTTCTGGTGCAGAGCGCTAGTAAGATAGCCAAGTGTGAAACAGTGGAATAAAAACGTAAATGCATATATTTTTTATTACTATCTTAGTGTATGAATTTAAGACTAACCTATATCACCTAAACTCGTCGAATTTTTTGAGATACTTTTGGGATTACAGCCGAAAACATCGCCAATAACGGAGGAACGTGACCGATTGTTTAACGCATCCCTAATAAGTGTATGTTTTTAAGTTGTTGCTTTTTTATTTATGGTATTAAGTCAATCTAATCAGGTTGTCTGTGGAATTAGCTTTCATTAAATTATAAGTTGTATTTCATTACTGATCTATATAACTATTTATTATTAACAGTGTTAATAATAATTAAGTTTACTTATCAAATAACATGTTCACCAATATGACTAGAAGAAATCGATTAGACTGTGTACTGAAATACATATTGTTTGGAAAAGATGGATTGAGATTGGACAAATCATGTACTTGCTTGTAAAAGTACTTGCATATTAATATGATTCGTAGGATTATTTTAAAGTTGCTGACCGATGCAAGGGTGAATTTCAACCGTTATTTACTCAAACTGGTACGTAATACCAGTAAATGATTTCCGAATTGGTACTGCAGTTTGGTACAAATTGAACTTTCTTTTTACAGAGATTATAAACAAACAAAATCACAAAAAAATGTATGCATACAAGTCTTTGTCAATTTCATCATTTTCACAAATTCATTAATTATTGTATAATCGCTTGACAAACATTAAAGGATATGCGGCAAAGAATGGGGTTTGTTTGTTGTTTTGAAGCTGAGCTCAAAATTACACAATAGGCTATCCATGTCTGCACATAACGGGTATCGAGACCCGGATTCTAACACTAAGTCCACGGGCGTACCGAAAGGAAGGGGAGTTATTCTTAACCGGTTTTATCCGATCTAGTGACCTTCATGCGTCTGCACGTGAAAATTTTAGGTGAATGTTGTCTGATCAGCGGTCACCTCATGCTCCACGTGCTAGAAAGGATCGAATGAGCTAGTAGCCCTCGTGACAGATCAAGGCCACGCCTTGTCTCTTGTACGGTGAAAAATACGTAACTGATAAACAATTTGAATGAAATAACGAAAACATGCTGATGAATTGAGACTGGAAGATCAGTAGGTGGGTAAATACATTCTAAGACGAAAGTCATTCGGTTGCTACGTTCACGAACACGAAACACACTCCAAGGAAAATATTTGTTCTTCCTTCATATTCAACATTATAGCGAGTGTCAAAGTAAAATAGCAAGTTCCAGTTTTACTGTGTATCCCCCAATAGCATAGCGGCATGTCTGCTAGAGACCGGGTTTCGATACCCGTGGTGAGCAGAGCACAGATAATCTTTTATGTAGCTATGTTCTTAATTTCAAACAAACAAACAAACCATTGACTGTGTTTCTTTTCATAAGCTTTTTAGCAGAACCGTCCATTACATACTGGATATATGAAAGTCCGGAATGCCACCCCATGATAAGGAAGCAGTGAAAAAGTTAAATGAGAGTAAAAATCTAGAATGTTGATAAATGGATTTAGGACTTGCCACAAATTAGGAAGAATCCAAAGTCGGTAACCATAGCAACAATGAGGAAGTTTAAGAAGAAAAAAAATTTTTGTAAATATATTAGATAACTGTATTAAGTAACCTGGAGTGAACGACTTCAGTACACCATTAATTTTGTCTGTTTGTTTTTTGAATTTCGCGCAAAACTACACGAGGGCTACCTGCGCTAGACGTTCCTAATTTAGCAGTGTAAGACTAGAGTGAAGGCAGCTAGTCATCGCCACCCACCGCCAACTCTTCGGCTACTCTTTTACCAACGAACAGTGAGATTGACCATCACATTACAACGCCCCCCACGGCCGACAGGGCGAGCATGTTTGGCATGACTGGAATTCGAACTCGCGACCCCAGGATTATGAGTCAAGAGTTTTAACCACCTGGCCATGCCGGGCCCGGCTGAAAGGGCGAGCATGTTTGGTGTGAGGGAGACTCGAACCCGCGACCTTCAAATTACGAGTCGGGTACCTTATCCACCTGGCCATGCCGGGCCCGTGTCACAGAAACACAAAGATATATAAACAAGGAAAAACACCAATATTAATACTGGAATCAATCATATTTATTACTTCCGAATCCTTTACGTATTTTACTTAGAAAATATGCGACTTTACCCTATTTTCTCTTTGACAAATTATTTGCGCTGTGTGTTGTAACGAATAAAAACATAAAATTACTCAATACAATGTAACATGTGGAACCCACCTATAATGATATGCAGAAACAATCAATGAAATCAGTAATTTACGAACTTACACAATATTACACCTTTCTTAGCCCTGAAAAACAATATTTAACATTAAGTTGATTAATCTAGTAATTCCTTTTTGCCGCTCCCCCTAGTGGCACAGCAGCAAGTCTGCGGACTCACGACGCTAGAAACTAGGTTTTCTACACCCGTGGTGGGCAGAGTACAGGAAGCCCGTTTTGTGGCTTTGTACATATATTTCAGTAAACACCTTTTCTGCTAAGGGTTCGAGAGTATTGTTTGTTTTGTTCGTCGATATTTTATTTAATGGTTTAATAAATCGTTTTGCTGTTGTTCTGAAAGCAGAATAAGTTTCACAACTGATGAAACATCAGTGAACCAGCCGAGTGGAAAGTGGGTTTTATTTGCTAAACATCGTTATGATACACGTAAAATATCGTTCAGTGGAAGAAGGGACGATTTACTGTTGCTTGGTTTGTTCTGAATTTCGCGCGAAACTACACGAGGGCTATCTGCGCTAACCGTCTATAATTTAGCAGTTACCGACGGAAGAGAAGGAAGCTAGTCATTGCGACCCACCGCCAACTCTTGGGCTATTTTTTTTTACCATCGAATGGTGGAACTGACTGTCATATTATGACGCCCCCCACGGCTAAAATGGCGAGCATGTATGGTGTGACAAGAATTCGAGCCCGCAGCTTGTCGGTCGATCACCCAAACCAACAGGCCATCTGAAAATTAAAATGGTTATTACTTGCAAGAACGTCTTTTGGTATTTCAACGGAAGGCGTAACTATTATCTGATGTCCATGGACCTAACTCGATGTTACTACGACGTGTGGTCCACACAGATACTACCATCACATCACCACTGTTTTAACTTTCGCTTATTTGCAATTGGCGTCAGTTATTATAAATAACGCTTTAAAACTAATAAAGTACAAAATATAATTAAATAATGTTTCGGGGACAAATACAATAAAAACAATTATAACCTAAATTTAAGCCACTCTTTTGGAACACACAATTTATTCTAGTAGTGATATTTGTTAAACAACAAATGTGGATACATTTCTTAATAATTTACCAAGAAATATGCCCGGCATGGCCAGGTGGGTTAAGGCGTTCGACTCGTAATCTGAGGATCGCGGGTTCGAATCCCCGTGACATCAAACGTGCTCGCCCTTTCAGCCGTGGGGGCGTTATAATTTTCGGTCAATCTCACTATTCGTTGGTAAAAGAGTAGCCCAAGAGTTGGCGGTGGGTGGTGATGACTAGCTGCCTTCCCTCTAGTCTTACACTGCTAAATTAAGGACGGTTAGTGCAGATAGACCTCGTGTTGCTTTGCACGAAACTTCGAAAACAAACGATTACCAAGAAATTATATTTTAGGGATTCATTAAAACGGTGATGGTATTTGGGTGGACAGCTCACTACAGCAGAATCCCTACTTCTCCTGGGCAACCGTGGGACACTTTAAGGTTAAAATGAAGACAAAATCAGCATATTTTGAGAGGCTGGTCCTTTCCATACCTAAACGGCGTATCTGATCACACAGCCAGCACAATATCAGTGTTGACAGTGACGACAAAACTTATCACGTGATTTTGACACAATCAGGATAGCAACGGGAACGAAAGGTCACCATGGAGACGTTAAAGTTTCTATAAATAAGAGAATTAACAGAAGGAACAACATCCAAATTGGTGCATCCAAACTCTCCAACGTGTTCTCGCTGTTAAATATAATTCGTATTTAGGGTTCAAAAGGTCAAAGTAACGTTCAATAATTCGTTTTAGAGAGACGCGAGTCAGCACCTTGTCTACGACCAGATGGTTATAATAACGTGAACTGTTCAGCAACAAGCACGTGGCCTGCATTTAGTTACAGGTACGCCAGGGCACGTGATAATATTTGCCCTACGAAGGTGAATTCAAGGTAAGAATTTCATGTATTAGTGCTTTGGAATTCGAGCAGGTACTACGGGAATTAGTTTTATAAAATAAGTATGCGGGGAGGGAGGAAATCTGTAATAAAATTATAGTTTTTACCTAAAATAAGCAGAAAACGTTGCTTTCGATAACTGATTCTTTTGTATCCAAGGTGTTAAGATCTTGACAAATGCTCGTACACGTGCTCTTTAAGGTATCAAAGGTTTCACGAGTACATGTAGGCACGTGACATCATACGCCGAACAAACAAGTTGGCCTCGAAAAAAATAACAAACATCCTTGAACTTTGAATGTCACAGAAAATACTGATTCACTATTGGTTATTTGTTCAGAAGTGGTTTAAATATTTTGTTAATCTCATGTCTTGTAGTGAAAGAGTTCTTCCAGTAACAAGAGATCTCTGGCTTATTCTGTGCTATTCTGTATTGTACTTTATTTGAATTGCGATGATAAATATTACATAATTAATATCTTTGTCGTTAAGTTTGTCTGTTTAAAGTTAAGTACAAAGCTCTCCAACAGCTATCTGTGGTCTGCCCACGATAGGTATCGAAACCCAGTTTCTAGCGTTGTAAGTCTGCAGACGTGCCTCTGGGGGGGGGTCTCCTTGGGAGAAGTGGGAGGGAAATATTAAAGAATACGTTTTTATAGACAAAATTACACAAACGGTAGAAAATACGGTCAATGCTTCTTAAAGCTTGTTATTATTTTAATATATTTATCCAATCCTCACAAAGTAGATATAAACATTTCTAACAGGAAGTGTTAAATTGAAAACGATATAATTAATAACTAAATGAAGTAACAACTCAAAAACAGTCTCTTCTGATGGAATTGGTAAACTTAACTGAGCGAGTACTTCCATATTTATTGGGTGTTTATTCTTGAAATCGTGGTACCCGGAATTATCGTACGTATATGAAACTAACGGACGATGAAGATGTCACCTGTTTCCTTGTTCGAAATAAACTGCTTGAAAGGGAGGGGTATTAAGAACGCCAAATACAGATGGCGCTGAAAGTGTTTTAAAATGTCGGATTGGTAGGAATTTGTTCAGAGCACGGGGAGGGAGACAGGGCCTCCAAAGTGAATGAGGATGAGATCTGATCCCCCTATGTCATTCCACGGAGAACATTAATGCTACATTTCAGGTTGGGTGACAATCGGTCTGATAAGTTTACAAATTAAAATATATAATGTATTACTCCACAGACAAGGAACCTAACGTGTCGCAACTGTTTCTTTCTTATCTGCCTCAGAGATAAACAAGAAGTTAGTGTCCGAGTGAATGATGTATATTGGTATCTAGGTCCGGCATGACTAGGTGGTTAGGACGCGCGACTCGTAATCTAAAGGTCGCGAGTTCGAATCTCCTTCGTACCAAACATGCTCGCAGTTTAAACCGTGGGAGCGTTATAATGTGATGGTCAATCTCACTATTCGTTGGTAAAAGAGTAGCCCAGAAGTTCGCGGTGGATGGTGATGACTAGCTGCCTTCCCTCTAGTCTTTCACTGCTAAATTAGAGACGGCTAGCACAGATAGCCCTCGTGTAGCTTTGCGTGAAATTCAAAGCAAAGCAAATACTAGTACCTAAAAGGAAGTCAAATAATTCGAGTTCAGTGAGATGGAAACTGTAAATAGAATTAATACAAATCAGTTTCTGAGAATAATCCAATAAACTAACAAAACGGACATAATAATTTTCATTCGCTTTTAAATGACATTGCTGAGTCACGATTTTGAAACAAAGTGTTGCTGTGGTTGGTCTATACCTGAATTAATAGTAACGACAAGTTAATGAACACTTTCTTCTTACGTTAAAACCTGTTGTTGTTATTACGTATCAACATAACTGTAACACTATGGGTTAGCAGTTCCCAAACTATGGGTCATAATAGACATCAGGGTAAGGCGCGAAACAAGAGACCAACAAACCGTTTTGTTTTCTTCTCTATTTTCAGATAATTTACTAGAATACGATACTAAACATATTTTGAATAAAGAAAACAAATGAACACAGGAACACTATTAAAACATGTTAGAACAATAACGCCATAAGTTAAGTTAAACATGGGTCCCATAAAACAGCCTGACTTTAATCGAGACATTGTCTCTCTACCTTTTTTAAAAGCTAGATGAAACCTTGCTACCAGGGTATAACTAAGGTTACATTCGAACTAATAAATTCATATATTTTTAATCTGATTATGACATACCAGTAAGCTGTGGCACTAACTCTACTATAATATTGATGCCTGTTTGTAATGGCATAAATTATGCTAGACACTCACACACAGAATTACTTATTAGATTGAATTATATAAGTCTGTATTAGCAATAAGATTTTCGTTCTTCTCCATTGGTGTTTATTTCCGTCCAATCTATCTATACATTTTAATACCACTAATGTTGTTCTTTGAAATAACTTATTGACGTTTTACGCAATCAAGATGATTTCAATGAAAAAATAGTTACATTAGATACACTCACCATATTATTAGTGAAAATTTAACTCGTTCGATAACCCATTGAAGACAACGTAATCTTTTGAGTTTCAACTGTAGAGACTGGAAACCAACACCTTTTATATAGCAGTTTAAGTAGTAGCTAAGTTTAATAATTACCCACTGTTAACGGAGAGACGACTTTTAATCTACGTTTTATTATAGATGGCTAACTAACTCGCTCACAATACTCGCCGTTCGTTTCACTGTTTTGTGACTGATCTGTCTAGCCTTTTCCCTCTTAACTTCGTGAAAAACACATGTCGGGAGCACGTGATCGCAGTGGCTGTCTTCTCCGTATAACACTTTTGATCTCCTAAACTACGTATTAATGTTCACTCACGTGCCCACGTGTCGCAAGTTGTAGGCCTCCAATCAAAGCGTCACGGAAATAAAAAAGTAGAACGTAGGCGGTAAGCGAGCGGCTGTGTAGCTGCTGTTAATTAAAGTCGGATCTCATTTCTACCTTTTTAATAAGTCATTTAATCTCTCTACGAGACAACTAATTCTTTTAACATATCAACGTCCTTTCGATATGTAAGACTGTGTAAAATATATTTAAACATACGTTTACATTTGTTTATAAATCGTTGAAGACTCGTTCAGAAACAGAAGTCATTGTGATAAACAAATCCTTTCCTAGCACAGAGACTTTGCCTTACAAGAATTGATACAAAGTTTATCTTTGACATTTTGTTTATAATTTGATCAACATTTTAACACTTAAGTGAACATTTAGTCAACTTGATCCAGAACTGTTGCATGATACATGAACCAGTGTGTCAACTTGGCACACAATGTTGCATGATAACTTCATCAATATGTGTTAACTTAACACAATTGTTGTATAATATCTTTATACCAACGTGACATACAGAGAACGATAGATCTCTTACTTGTTAAGAAAATGTCTTTGTTACACATGGGTAGGCTTGTTACAAAAGGTGACCTGGCTGAAGCAAAACATGTGTTATAGCTGTTACAGAATGTGGCATGACACCTAGTTACACATGTTTAGAGTTGTTAAGCAACACGACACGACCTCTATTTAATTAAGTGTACTTCCATTTGTTACAGAATGTGGCATGACACCTAGTTACACGTGTTTACAGTTGTTAAGCAACACGACACGACCTCTATTTAATTAAGTGTACTTCCAGTTGTTACAGAATGTGGTATGAACCATAATTACACGTGTGCGAGTTGTCAGACAGCACGACAATACCCAAATTAAGCGTAGTTCAATTTGTTACAGAATGTGACACGACACCTAGTTACGCACGTTCCAGTTGTTTACAGAGATGTCATTACCCTTAGTTAAACACGTGTTAACCTATTAAAATACACATCTAATCTCCAATTACTTTAAAATGTTATTTGTTTTTGAACAGTATTTTAAATCGATATTCGAACAAAACAAAACAAAGTTCAAAGAAACGATATACAGATTGTAACAGAACACTGAACTGTCTCGTAACTCGAATTTTTGATTGTTTATTGAATTTCGCGCAAAGTTACTCGAGAGCTATCTGCGCTAGCCGTCTCTAATTTCGAAGCGATAAAATAGAAGGAAGGTGGCTTGCTAGTCAACACCACTCACTTTCAACCTTTGAATTTCTCTTTGCCAACAAATAAGAGGACATTATAAGACCCCCACGGCTGAAATAGCGAGTAATTTCGATGGAAGGGTTCGCTCCCGTGACCAACAGATTGAGAGACGAGCACTCTAAGCGACGAACTTGGACGAACTGACAAGTTATACTTTGTCATGCAACTTAAAGTACAATTCATAATTGTTTAATGTGTTTGATTTTAAATTTCATGCAAAGCTACATGAGGGCTATCTGCTCTGGCCATCCCTAATTTAAAAGTGTAAAACTAGACGGAAGGCAACTAGCCATCACCACCCACCGCCAACTCTTGGGCTACTCTTACCAACGAATAGTGGGATTTATCGTAACATTATAACGTTCCCACGGCTGAAAGGGCGAGCATGTTTGACGCGACGGGGATTCGATATTTAATGTAAAGTAAGAGATTACATATACACACGTATGTGCGTCTGTTTATATCTCGATCAGGAAATATAAGAAAAACACTTTGATGAAAAATAGTTTTACATTTGCCCCCCCCCCATGGCTCAGCGGTATGTCTGAGGACTTACAACGCTAAAAACCGGCTTTCGATACCCGTGGTGGGCAGAGCACAGATAGCCCATTGTGTAGCTTTGTGCTTAAGTCAAAACCAAAAACAACAACAGTTTTACATTTTGTAAAATCTACTCTTGGCTTCCATCGTGATAACTATCTGGTTTTGAGCGCCCTCAAAATCAAAGTGATTACGTTGTTATCACGAGTTGAAGAGGATATCTCAATAAAACTTTTTATATCCGTACTTTTGTGTACGAATTCTTCTCCGCGGTCACATAACACGATTGTTTATCTCGATACATCAAGTTTAAGAAGAAATTATAAGGACATCTCGTAATGGTAGTTTAATGACCCGTGAACACGAGTGTCGGAAGACAAGAGAGAAGGATCACTTTGAAGAGAAGCGAGTTTTGTCGGGTTTAATGTTTTAAATATGGTATTTCATGATATAAATATGAAACGAACAAGGGTGAGAAAGATGGCAGAATTGCACTGGTGCCATAAGTTTCTACGTCTTTAACGAACGTTGTTAATGTGTCGCCAGAGTTTTAACACCACAAATGTTAAACGGAAAGAACAACCGTTTATTTTTGTGTCTTGCGTAACGAACTACGTAGGGTTAGGTGAATAAACGTTTGGTGACGTCACAGAGAAACGAACTCCACGGTTTCCATGACAAGATTGGGTAATAAATGTTCCTGTCCTTTTTAACGACCCGTAGAATTCTTCTTTGACTGAACAAAAACTATTCTCTTGACGAATTGAGACGTAGGCGTTGTTTTCCAACGCTTTTACGTGGTTTCCTCTATACGAAAACGTATGGGGTGGGGGGAACTAGTGGGTTTGAACAGCAAAAGCACGTTAGTGATGCGAATTGGCAAGCCTAAACGTGAAGTAAAACTGTTTGTCACTCATATTCCTTCACATAATTGGAGTTTTGGTAATTCTACGTAGCGAAGATTTTTTTTTTAAAGGTTCGTCCCAAACAACGAATCTTCGGGTGGGGCTGCAGTAAATTTATATGGACTTAAAATACTAAAATAAGAGGTTCGAATCTCCCGTAGTGGACACAGCAAATAGTCCAATATGGCCTTGTTATAAAACAAACCAAACAACAGCGTCACAAGGAATTATAAGTTGTTTTTCATAAAGTGGTATTTTTAAAAACCTACAACAAACGTACGGTATCATATTACTGGTATCCTTGTATAGCAAGAACGAATACTCTAATTCACCATGGCTTCACATAGTGTCTTCAAGATAAGTCTGGACTGTTTTTTTTTTCTTTGTTCACACAGGGACAAGCCCCTAATGGTTTTGCCCTTATTCTCATCAGAATGTGATATTTTTGTTTTGTGTTTTTAGTGTTGTCATCATTTTCAATTCCTGCTGCCAAAAAAAAGATAGAGGGCCATGTTCGGTTTTTGCCCATGACCAAAATATCTTGGCAACTTGGATGAACTATTTTTATGTGAAATAACAACACATACGCACAATAATGTTACCTTCTAATCAAATGAATAACCTCTTTTTATAGACAGGGAAACCATTAATCTTTGGTTGGCTTTATTGTAACACTGATCAGTTTCATTGGCGCAACCCGCCTGTGGTGTCGAATACGTTTTTTTTTTTGCACTTAACTTCTAACTTAGAACGGTCAGTGCAACTAAAGTACACATCTAGTGATGTTCTATAATCTGTTCAATGGCAACACATGGAACAGACAACCTATGTGTCTTAGAAGTAAAGATATACTGTATTATTTTTTAAAGTCTGTTTCCTTATTCATTACAACGTTTAATACATGTGTACTCAAGTGTTATTTTTTTACGCTTAAAAATATTACTGTGCATTATCAGTAACTTTGGTAAAGTAATTTGTGATGACGAGAATCCCACTTGAAGTACAACAAGCAGAAATATGGAAACCAGATTAAAAAAAACACAAAAAAAACACCTTCACACGTTTTTGAACACTGCAAATCAAATAAACACAACATAACCTTAGAAAACACCCAAATAGTAAGTAGGGAAACAAATAAAAACAAATGCTAAATCAAGTAAGCCTTACTTATACATCAACTAAAACTTCCTTTTTGTTAGCCTGAAGATGACCTTAGAAGGTCGAAACGTCGTTCTGTAGTTTATTTTAATTAAAGTGCTAATACACGTACCAGCCATTTCGAGAATACAAATATCCTAACCTGACCGAACCCCATATAATATTCTTAGGATTATGGCCGAAAATATGGACAACAACGAGGATGTTCAATAAATGAATCAATGTATTTCCATCATTCTAGTTTTTATATTATTGTGTATTGATTTAAGGCACTACATTCTTCTAGTTCCCCGTTGTACAGCGTCATCTACCTTAATTCATAAGTTTTTTTTAGTTTTGATCTATGTGCTAATTTCGCTTTGGTCAAAGATTATTCTTAACGGTCTATCATAGTTCGTCATCATTGTTGTCGTCCGTTTGTGTAGTGGGTGATTTCACTGCAGTTACAGAGATGCCAACCGTTACGATTTGAGCGTAATCATTACGATTTTGGTGTATACGTTACGACTATACGCTCATACAGAACAATATTACGACTTGTCGCAACTCCCAAATTATTATATATTATATAGGCCTATACAATAAAGTGATAAATTGTTCCCCCAGGACTTGAAAGGGGGTGAAAAGAAAATTTCTAGTGAGATACAAATAAATTTTGATAATAAATAAAAGACATAGTCCAAATGGCTACTTGCGATAATCATGTTTGTGCTTGAAATAATAAAAAAAATATTTGTATCTCTGACGTCTACCAATAGTTTGAGTGCGGTGCTTCTCCATACAGGGTACGTGGGGGAATCCATAGTTACGTCATCAGTGCTTATCAGCCAATCAGCGCTCGTGTAGATGGGTATTTCTCGTTTTATAAGCGGCATAGAAACACCAATGCGATCGTTCACAAGATGGAAAAAAAGAGGCCTCGTTCACTAGATTGTCTTGTTTCTGGCAAATCTAAAAGGACTAAAACTGTGAATCAAAAATTTAGGAAAGAGTATAGTGCAAAATATCCGGTCATTGCATCAAAAGTCAGTGACAGTCATGCATTTTGTATAGTTTGTCACATCAATTTTTCTGTGGCACATGGCGGATAAACGATTGTTCCAGAAAAAAAAAATCGGCATCTCACCAACAAAAAGCTGAGGCGAAGACAAAAGCGATGCAGATAACGACTTTTATGAGTAAGAATTCAGAATATGAAACCATAAATAGAGAAGTGATGTTCACGCAATTTGTCATTGCTCATAATTTACCCCTAGCTGTAGCCGATCATGCAGGACATCTATTCAAAAAAATGTTCCCAGACTCTGATATAGCAAAAAAGTATAGCTGTGCTAGAACCAAAACTACAGCCATTGTACAAATGTTGGGTTGTGAAGATGACAAAATGATTTCAAGCATGCTTACTAACAGTGTTTACAGTTTAGCCACAGATGGATCCACAGACATGGATGACTCAAAACTGTATCCAGTGGTTGTACGATATCTTGACCCTTTGCTTGGAAAAATTGTTTGTTCTCTTTTGACAATGGCGGAATGAAAAGAAGCTTCAATGGGAGAGAAAATTTTCAAGCTTTTGGACCATGAACTGACAAAGAGGAAAATTCCATGGGAAAACTGTCTTAGATTTTCTTCAGACAATGCTTCAGTTATGTCTGGTATGGATAAAGGTGTGATGGGACACATCTCAAGACGACAACCTAGCATTTACTTCATGGGCTGTGCCTGTCACCTGATGAATATTGTTGCCCAGAAAGCTTCCAGAAAACTGCCCTGCCC
Source organism: Tachypleus tridentatus (assembly GCF_004210375.1). Lineage (NCBI taxonomy): Eukaryota > Metazoa > Arthropoda > Merostomata > Xiphosura > Limulidae > Tachypleus > Tachypleus tridentatus. The sequence continues at coordinate 47,857,843 of NC_134829.1, read as the reverse complement.
AGTTTCTGATATATTGATAGATATCTACTATTTTCTGGACAAAAGTGCTAGCAGAAAACAACATTTAAAAGAGTTTCAAGGATTGTATGACAAAGAAACAAGAAAAATTCTATTATAACTTATTAACACAAGATGGCTATCACTTGGGGTGTGCCTCAACAGAATATTGGACATGTGGAAGCCATTAAAGAAGTATTTTCACTGTGAAAAGGAAAAATCTAGATTCAAAAGGATCTAAACGTGCACCTCAGTCAGGCAGCAAGACTTTAACAGTCAGGATATCCTCTCAGCTACACGGGGACACAGTCAAGACATCCTCTCAGCCACACAGGGACACAAGGCAACAGTCTCCAAAAGCAGACAAAGAAACATTTGATATAACTCAATATATGTTTAGACAGTCTTACCTTGAACTAAAGAAGATACAATAAATGAAAAAAGAGAAGAAAACGAAAGCTAGCAAGGAAGTAACCAAGAAAAGTTATGCACAGAGCAAGTTAGATAAATTAACAGTTTTCTTGGACAACAAAATGAACTTGTTATTTTGTCTTTTTTCTTCAGTCTGCAATTCCTCTATTTGATCAAGCCAATTTGACATTGCAAACAGAAGAACCTTGTATACACATTATGCATAGAACTCTGATTACACAAGTTAAAAATATACTTGTCAGATACATCAAGCCAGAATATCTTGAAGGCAACATCACTGAACTTAACTACAACACTGAATCCTCACACAAATCTGGTGAGGCAGTTTCTATTGGAAATGCTGCCAAGGAATACATTGTTAAATATGAAAAGGACCTGGACCTGATCAGCTTCTACACCAGTGTTAAGAAGTATTATATTGCAGCTACAAATTACATGATGAAACATTTCCCTCTAAGTGATGAACTCCTGATTCATGCAGAGGTTGCTGATCCAAAACTGAAAGTCAGCAAAGATTTCTCTTCTCTACGCTTCTTCACAGACAGGTATCCTGTCCTTGTCAATACACATGAGCAGACACTATTGACAAGTTGGAAGGGCAATATTTGAACTATCAAATTAATACTTTCTCAGAAACTGTCCTTCAGTTGAATGTTGACATGTTTTGGGTTCAGCTGTCTACAGTTAAAGATGGAAATGATAACCAGAAGCATGACATTCTGTGTAGGGTTATGCTTGGACTTCTTACAATCTTCCATTGTAATGCTGACAGTGAAAGGATATTTAATTTAGTGACTATAAACAAAAGCAAGTTCAGACCAAACTTGAGCACCTCAGTTTTGAGTAGTATTATAACACACAAGATGTATATGCAGTCAAATGGACAATGTTGTTATAACTCCCAACCATCCAGAGACATTCTCATAAAAGCAAAGGCTGCAATAGCTGCAAAACTATTACAATAAGTGTCATAAACACGATATAAACTAGTCCTTACACAAAGGCTTTCTCTGCTTACTGTTTGTGTATGTTCAATGTTGTTTTACCAGTATGCTTGTTACTCTGAACTAAATAAAAGAAATAATTTCAAAATATTTTTAATTTATTTATTAAATATACAAAACACAGTCATAAATGAGCAATCGATAGCAGTAATAAATAATAATAGTTATAATAATAATATAATAATAAAAAATTTAGAGACATTGGTCAGACCTAGTGGCCACAAATGATAAAGGGCCCTGTCTACAATTATTACGCTCAGTCATTTGAAATAGTTGGCATCTCTGCAGTTATAGAGCTGTGTCCGTGTTATGCGTGACTGATATGGTCACAATGAGTTTAATTATTGTTTAAAAATATCAAATGAACAGTGGGCTTCTTACAGACTCTCTTCCATCTATATAAGTGTTTATTACAACTATATATACTTAAATCAGTCACGTCTCCGTGTGCTGATATACATTCAGTAACGGCTTCGAATAGTACTGAAAATTCACTAAGACCGGAATGTTGTGCTGATGTAACCGAAAAATAATGAAGTTATAGGATCTACGTAACAAAGATAGGATAAAAGTGATACTGACGCTGCTCTACTAAGAAAAATTTCATCCAAACCGGAGTAGTGGAAGAAACGTTTTGGGAAAGGATCCGCGAAACATGAACTCTCGGATTCAGCAGTTCGAGCACGCTAATTAGTGGCTCATGTCTGGCCCTCTGACTTGTAAGGCTTTTATAGAGAAGCGTATAATGTACGGTAAGAGGATTAGAACAATATAAACCAAATGTGCATGCGTTATGAATTACTGAGCCATGGTACAATATAATAGGAATTAATAACTACTACAGACAAACTAAGTACAAATGCACTTGGAATAAAATACCGTATTTTATACCTTTTAGTTACATCGTGGAAGACGCACCCTAATTTTTGAAAGACAATTCTAAGAAAAATATTTTGTTTGTTTGTTTTGGAATTTCGCACAAAGCTACTCGAAGGCTATCTGTGCTAGCCGTCCCTAATTTAGCAGTGTAAGACTAGAGGGAAGGCAATAGTCATCACCACCCACCGCCAACTCTTGGGCTACTCTTTTACTAACGAATAGTGGGATTGATCGTAACATTATAATGCCCCCACGACTGAAAGGGCGAGCATTTTTGGCGCGACCGGGATGCGAACCCGCGACCCTCAGATTACGAGTCGCACGCTTTAACACGCTTGGCCATGCCGGGCCAAAATATTTTGACTCTCCAACCAACGGCTTGATGAAGTCTTGACATTTTTCAATCTACTAAGTAAATACAGTCATATTCTTCACAGCATATCGACAATATTAGTTAAATTGAATGTTTTATGCCATTGAAAATACTTATAATTGGTAAGTAATGAAACTACGATCTGAATGAGAGGTTGTTTTTAGTAGACCCTAAGATAACCTCTTGCCTTATCCCGTCACTTTTGTCTTGGAGGACGCATAGGGATTTTGCAAAGTATTTGTAAAGAAAAAGTGCGTCTTACAAGACTTAAAATACGGCAATTAACTCTAACTCACTAACATTCAGGAGAAACAACAAGTATGCAAATAACATTTACGCAACCTATTTTGAGCAACCATTCATATGTCCTTAAGGGTTTCAATTGGTGTATTTTTAAAATTTATAGGTGGATACTTATTTTAGAGAATCTCTCCTCTATCCATGTCAACTTTTACATAAGTTCATGAATTCATTCTTGAGACCAACCAACCTACCCACTAGCGGTTCCACATCAAACGTATTGTTTGTAGAATATTGAGGCAAAGTTACACAAAGGCTGCCTGCGATAGATGTCGCCAATTTTGAACTGAGAGACTAGAATAAAAATACTTATTCAACTACGTTCTCCAGTCAACAATGAGGCTACTGTAATCGAAAATTAGTATTTGACTGTCACTCTTATAACACATTCGGGGACCCAAAGTGCGCATGTGATCCATGGATCTTCATCATCACAGTGGGGTTTGGTTTGTCTTGAATTTCGCGCAAAGCTACTCAAGGGCTATCTGTGCTAGCCGTCCCTAATTTAGCAGTGTAAGACGAGAGGGAAGGCAGCTAGTCATCACCACCCACCGCCAACTCTTGGGCTACTCTTTTACCAACGAATAGTTGATTGACCGTCACATTATAGCATCACCACGGCTGAAAGGGCGAGCATGCTTGATGCGACGGGGATTCGAACTCACGACCCTCAGATTACGAGTCGAACGCCTTAACCCACCTGACCATTCCGGGCAAGTCATCATCACCCACCGCCAACTCTTTGGCTACTCTTTTACCAACGAATAATGGGATTGACCGTCACATTATAACACCATCACGGCTGAAAGGGCGAGTACGTTTGGTGCGACGGGGATTCGAACCTACGACCCTTAGATTACGAGTCGAACGCCTTAACCCACCTGGTTGTGCCAGGCCATTTCCAAGTAAATTAGTTAAGTCAAATGTGAGAGCTCCTGAAAAAGAACGTTTGGCCTTGACCTCTTATTTTTAATACCTCCTGTATGACCATTTCGAAAAAAACCAAAAACATTTCCTGTTTATTCTCCCGATATCAAGAATTTATACGCAACAGCATAAACCGTTTTATCACAAGTAAATACGTAAACACATGATAATTACTGTATATGTCAGCAGGTCTCTTAACAAATAAGCAAAGATCTTATATTGCTTGTGAATTTATTTAAACAAACAAGAACATTAGTTTAAAGGCAATGGAATTGTCCACTGAACTAAAATTTTTGTTTACGGATACAATAAGTTATTTGTTTTGCTTGGTTCACTTAGCGTCGTCAGGCGGATGGATACATTTGAATGATGGAACGAAATCGTTACGTATCGCAGTATCAGGGACTATATTGCATCACTAGGCAACAATGTAAAAATAAATAAATAAAGCATGAGGACTAAGAACGGTAAAATTAAACGTAGCGTCATTTCCTTTTTTAATAAAGGGAGCTTCTTTGATTTTTTTTTCTATTCACATTATGTTCTATGCCTATGATTATATTTTCGGAGATAAAGAAGAAAAGTGTTTATTTTAGCACTGTAAAAAGAGAGTTTTGTTTGTTTTTGAATTTCGCACAAAGCTACACGAGTGTTAGCCGTCCCTAATTTAGCAGTGTAAGACTAGAGGGAAGGCAGCTAGTCATCACCACCCACCGCCAACTATTGGGCTAATCTTTTACCAACGAAGAGTGGGATTGACCGTCACATTATAACGCCCCTACGGCTGGAAGGGCGAGCATGTTTGGTGCGACGGGGACTCGAACCCACGACCCTCAGATTACGAGTCGAACGCCTTAGACACCCTGCCATGATTTTTTATTATTATTATTAAAGCTGTTTTTAGGGTAATCGAAAATTCAGATAAAAGTTAAGTGTAACAGATTCAATCTCGTTTGGTTTGATGGTTGATAGAAATTGAATACGCACCCATGTATATGGCTTAGAACATGTTACGTTCACTGTTACTTAATCATAAATTGCAATCGAATAATTTGTCTGTTTTGAAATTAAGCACAAAGCTACACAATGGGCTCTCTGTGCTCTGCCCACCACGGGTATCGAAACCCGGATTTTAGCGGTTTGAGTCCGCGAATATTCCGCTGCGCTACTAGGGCCCGTGATCGAAGAAACAGAGAATTGGTATAAGAATATCTATGTAAAAAAAATATGTTTCAGAAAGCGTATTTCAGATAAGTATAAGTTGAATCGGACTAAGGCGAGCGCCCTAACCACCTGGTCATGCCGAGGTCCTGTTTGAACCTTTCACTCAAACACACTTGGTCATGGTGTTTCTGAGAATATATTCTGTTCTCCAGTGGCACTCGTATTTTTTTTTACAGCAGAGGCACCCAAATGGTGTTTGTTGGACCACTAGTAGTTGGCCAGCTCCATCCAAGTGGTCCTTAAAGAACTTTAAATGGCGGGGCAAAAAAAAAAAAACTATATAAACAAGAAATGTGTGTACAGATTTAGTGGAAAAGTTTCAAAATGTATGTCATTTGGTTTCTGAGGTAAAGTAAAAGCAAATATCTTTATTTGGAAATTTTTATACATTGTAAAACAATAACATGTCTGCTAGAAACGAAGAACAGCGGTTTTTGGATGTTTCCTACGACAAAGTCTAACATCACAGTTTAAAAGAAATCCGATACTGTAGTTTTGTATTCAGAGAAATGTAAAGTATCTAATACTTAAGTACAGATAAAACAGTTCTTTTTCTGAAGCCGTTTCGTACAACGTACCTGTGTGAGGTTGGATTTTAATCTCTTGTGGTCCAGAAATCGACATATAGAAGCAGGATCAATGCTGAGTTGCCCCTCAAGTTTAGGTGTTCTGCGAACAAAAATAGTTTGGGAACCACTGTTGTAGAGCAAACCAGCTCGACAAGTCTCTTTGTGATATACATTGATTTACATAAATTTGTATTCAATAGCTTATTAGAGTTTAACTTTGCAACGTCGAATGTTTGTACTAACTTGTTTGAAAAATATCGAAGTGCGCTAGTGTTCTCTATGTAGGAATGGTACGAACCCCTGTATTGAGGAAATACAAAGTCATCTGGATTTTCTTCTCTACAGGTAGTTATGAAGAGCTAGCTGGCATAGTCTCACTTTTCCCAGTGTATATGCCGCTATTCAGCTATTCAGAGCGACCCGTTGTCGAAAACTGGCAAACAGCCAAAAACGATATTTTTTTACTTTCGTCTATCATCATCTTTCTTCACTAGGTCTAACCTTAACCTAGTTCCAGTGGTAACTATAATTTTATCATCATTTGACGGAACAAACAGTCTGCACAATGATTTTATGTCCTCCAGACTCACACCGACAGAAAGCTGGTTTTAATACTCGTGATGAGCAGAACACAGATAACTCGTTGTGTATCTTTGTACTTAATTCCAAACAAACAAACCTATTTTATTGTTTTTCTGTGCAAAAATTAAAATAAAAGAGAAGAATCATAAATATACTGTAAACGATGTTATTACCCCTGGAAGTTAGCTATCTTACTGCAATATGATGTTCCTTTAAAACACTTAAGTACAGCGTAATGCAGTCGTTATCAGCCAATATTAGACGAAAATTAGATGACTACAACATGTATAAAACTCAATGCTCTGTACACTGTACAAGCCGTGTCTTTAGGGAGCCAATCCCAACATCGTGTATAAAGTGAAGGTGTAAGGAAACAAAAAATCAGTACACATTCGGGCCATTCCGAACTAGATCTGAAGAGCTACTTGGCAAATAGCCAAAACCCGAGATTTCTTATTTTCCTTCAGAACCATCTTTATTTAACTGGCCTAGCACCTACCTAGTTCTAGCAGTAACTATCATTTTGTTACCAAATTGTTGAACCAAACCGTCTTCAAGATATTCGACTACTGTATTTTACGCCTTGTAAGACGCTACGTTGTGGAACACACACCTTAATTTTGGAAAGACAATTCTAAGAAAAAATATTTTGACTCGGCAACCAACACCTTGATACAGCCTTGATGTTTTTTTCAATCTACTGAGTAAATACAGTCAAATACACCATATTCTTCACAGTATATCGACAATATTAGTTACATTGTTATATGATATTGAAAATACCTGTAATTGGTAAATAATAAGATTACAATCCATATGAGAGGCTGTTTTGAGTAGACCCTCAGCTAACCTCTTGCTTTAACCCATCACTTTGGTCTTGAAAGACACATGGAGATTGTTCAAGGTATTTTTAAAGAAAAAGTGAGTCTTACAAGGCATAAAATACGGTACCTATTTTGTTGTTATTCAACGCAAAATTTATAAAGCTTTAAAATATAACCTAGTAACCCACATCTGTTATCTTGTTAAGGAAAATTATACCAAGTAAAGCATTATCTGGCTATCTGCTGTGCCCACCGAAAGGAATCGAACCCTTGATTTTATCGTTGTACAATCCGAAGACTTACCGATGTCTCAGCGGGGGACACAAGTATAAGGTATCATTATGTAAAATAAAGTGTTTTCTAAGTGTGAAATATATTACATTCTAGACTCTCCAGCTATCTCTAATACTGTAGTGTTGTGACTTTTGTGTTCCCTAAGTGTGAAATATATTACATTCCAGACTCTCCAGCTATCTCTAATACTGTAGTGTTGTGACTTTTGTGTTCCCTAAGTGTGAAATATATTACATTCCAGACTCTCCAGCTGTCTCTAATACTGTAGTGTTGTGACTTTTGTGTTCCCTAAGTGTGAAATATATTACATTCCAGACTCTCCAGCTATCTCTAATACTGTAGTGTTGTGACTTTTGTGTTCCCTAAGTGTGAAATATATTACATTCCAGACTCTCCAGCTATCTCTAATACTGTAGTGTTGTGACTTTTGTGTTCCCTAAGTGTGAAATATATTACATTCCAGACTCTCCAGCTATCTCTAATACTGTAGTGTTGTGACTTTGTGTTTCCTAAGTGTGAAGTGTGTCACAGTTTAGATTCCTCAGTGTGTCTTTGTTAATATAATATAATATAATATAATATAATATAATATAATATAATATAATATAATATAATATAATATAATATAATATAATATAATATAATATAATATAATATAATATAATATAATATAATATAATATTTTTTATAGTTAGAACGTGTTAAATTTTGTTTATCTAAATATGTGTGCTAAAGTGTAGAGTTATAGTTTCCATGTGGTGTTTTTCTTATCGCTTTTGACAGCCACAACTGGTGTGATAGCCAAAATTTGTCGTCACTTTTATGTTTGTTCTATTTGTTTGTAGTCGAGTACAAAGCTACACAACGGTTTGTATGTGTGTTGTACCTGTCACGGGTATCGAAACTTGGCTTTAAGCGTTAAAGTCCATAAAATTACAGCCGAGCCACAGAGGAAAGCGGCTTGTTAATCTCGTGGGTTAGTATTTTGTTGTTGTTGTTTGTTTAGAAATGACACAGAAAGTAATTGAATTGTATTATTTTAGGTAATTATTTAAAAGGTACGTAAGTAAACAACATAATTATTTCTAAAGGACTAATTTTTCATTATCTCAGATATGTTCTTTGCCTTTCAGATATATTTTTTTTTTGTTTCTGTCGAAATTAGTTCTTGTGTTATCTGGATAATATACGTAGATAGATAGAACCGTTACGCAAGGCTTCGTTATTTATTCTCAACTGATAAACTTTATTATAAAAATCTCAAATTAAAAAACGTGAGAACTTATGCCAGTATCACGGGAGATACACTGTTTGCGCATTATAAATATCAGGGTTAAGCTAGAAATCTAGGGCATGAATATATTTTTTGATATTTTTAAATATAAATTATTAAAACAATAAATTCTGGTCGACGCCTTTTGCTATATATATACACACATTAAGTTTAGAGATGGCGCGTTTTCGAAAACTCTCGCGGAGTGCGCTCGTTTGAGGTCTTTTTATTTTTTTGTTCCGCAGTCTACTTTAGTAAGAATAAGTCCAGAAATCCAACTTCCTGGCTTAGAAAATACTGAAAATATTTAGTATTCTTGCTAGAAAATAATAACTAGGATCTTGTTTAAACTGGAAATAGTCTGTTGAAGGTCATGAACATAAATTTATTTAATTAAAATTTTTGTTTGGTGCGTGAAATTTATAATTAACGTAGTCGCCATTTTCGATAAAAAAATAAAACTTCAGTGTCTCTGTAACATTATATCTTAGACAAACGAACTGGATATATTAACTCATTATTATCAATATTTTAGAAGGAAATTGCAAACAACCTATATAAACCTATATAAAAGGTTTCAAAGAACGAGATGATCATTGATTGAGTGTTCTTCAATCCATTCTTCCGCCCAAACGAGCCAGGCACGTGCCATCAGCACGTGGCCTCCTCCTACGATCTCATATGAGTTGGCATGCTTCCAGCTTAACTTTTTATATCAACAATCAGTCACGTGTCAACTCACGTTCATTGCTGTTTTCTAAGCTATGAAAACTCGCAAAAAAGATTTTCAGAGAATATAAAAAATTTTTATTAGAGTTTCATTTGACAACAAAACGCACACAAATTTGTGTGTCCAAGTCAGCTCTGTTTGTACTGGAAGAAGTTCTGTTGTCATCTTAAGCAATCCTTTCCTGAATAGACATTTAGGTAAATATAAAATTATACTAAATGGGTTTTCTTTTCACGTTTTGTGTCTAAACATGCTGTAGCCCGTGTAGAAAGTCCAAATAATGTTTTGTTACGGCAGTAATGGAGAATTAAAACTGTTGTAACGATAATTACAAACATATCTTTAAAAAAAATCTATGGGTCAGGTTTTTATATCTTTTATCAACGCTATATGATTATTGGCTATATATTAGCTCCTTGTTATAACTTCGCATTGCTAACTGATGTTAAATGTAAGGTTTTCAATAATTAACATAAAATGCACGAGCCAACGAAATATTTGTACATTTATTATAGTTGTAAAAAGGAATTGGTAATAACAATACTAGAATCGTGTTGGTTTATCAACACATACGAACATTATTATAAAATGGGTTCTAGGATCCATTAAATTATATCTTTTAAATTTCATATATTAACTTGTTGTATGTAATTGAGCACAAAGCTACACAAAGAGCTATCTGTACTCTGCCTACCACGGGTATCGAAACCTGGTATTTAGCGTTGTAAGTCCGCAGACAGACCGCTGTGCCACTAAGGGGCTATATATTAATTACGTCATGAACTATTTTTTAAAAAAAGTGATGTACGAGTGTTTGTTTGTTGAATTTCACGCAAAGCTACTCGACAGCTACACCCACTAGCTGTCTTTAATTTATAAGAAACACACTACAGGGAAGTCAACACCTCGCACTGCCAGTTTGTGAGCTACTCTTTACCAACAAATAGTGGGATTGACTGTACATTATAACGCCCCGCAACAGAAAGGACAAACATGTTTAGCGACGGGTAATTTTTATACAATTAGTTATACTGAACTTATATTTAATCACGATTTAAAACAACCAATCCCAGTTTCATAAGATAGGCTAAAAAGTTCCAGTATTGGCGTCGCTAGTGGTTAACGTCAGGTTTATTGTTTCAGTTTTTTGTTGTTTGGTTGTTGTTTTTTTTCAAATGTGAAAGTATGTAATATTTCTTTTATATAGATTAAGTCAAACATAGGTTATGGAAATTAAAATATCTATCCAAAGTGTGATGTTGCTTCTTGTCAAAATGAAAGTATGTGTCTTGTGTTTTTTAATAGTCATTTTTATAAATTATTTTATCAAGGCTGCGCGGGCCCGGCATGGCTAGGTGGGTTAAGGCGTTCGACTCGTAATCTGAAGGATGCGGGTTCTAATCCCCGTCGCACGAAACATGCTCGCCCTTTCAGCCGTGGGAGCGTTATAATATTTCGGTTAATCCCACCATTCGTTGGTAAAAGAGTAGCCCAAGAGTTGGCGGTGGGTGGTGATGACTAGCTGTCTTCTCTCCAAATTATGGACGGCTATCGCAGATAGCTCTCGAATAGCTTTGCGCGAAATTCACAAAACAAACAAAGAATCAAAACTGCGTATTAATATCGTGGACCACATTTTCATTGAGACAAAATTGGACCGATGTGTGACTAAGATTGTGTCCATAATGACATAAGTGTCAATATCTATTAAAATAAATATCGAATTTCGAATTAGAAACTTAGGCAAAATGCAACAAACGCAACAGAAGAAAGCAAATATGTACACGGTATTTATTTCATTCTGTAGCGCCACCTATTAGTGAAAAAATAATACAATCCCCGTGAGACTTTCTTGTTTTATAAATGTGCCAAGTTTTGTAAATATATCAAATTTCAGTTATAGAAACTGGGTATTACATTACATTTTTTTTACTGTTTAAAACTGAGCGCTATTTTTATAGGTCGAGGTTAGATATACTATTTTGTTAAGTTTCACTTGTGATTGAAATTGTTATTATTTCTTATTATCGGCGGCCCGGCATGGCCAGTTGGGTTAAGACGTGCAACTCGTAATCTGAGGGTCGCGGGTTCGCATCCCCGTCGCACCAAACATGCTCACCTTTTCAGCCGTGGGGGCGTTATAATGTCACGGTCAAGCCCCCTATTCGTTGGTAAAAGAGTAGCCCAAGAGTTGGCGGTGGGTGGTGATGACTAGCTACCTTCCCTCTAGCCTTACACTGCTAAATTAGGGACAGCTAACACAGATAGCCCTCGTGTAGCTTTGCGCGAAATTCATAAACAAACAAACAATCTTATTATCGAGCTCGAAGTGCTCCGTCAAAAGTTACAACACTAAAATCCGTAATTCGATTTCCCTCAATGGACAGATAGTCAATTGTACAATTGTGAACAAACGAACTGTAATTTAGAATCCTAAGCTTAGTCTCAAGTAAATAACACAAATATTGCACAATTCCAATCGTTCCCTAAGCCTAATCTCACATAAATATCCTATAAAATTTAACATTTATTTTGGAAAAAAGTGACTCAAATCTTGTTCAATTCCTGATGTTCACACCAGGAAAAATGTTGTGAACTCAGTAAAGGTGTTGAAACACAGTTTAAAAGTGGATAAAGACACTTTTTCTATTCGTCAAAATATAATTTCTGCGAATGATTCTCGTGCCGAAATTTGTCAGTTTTCCGGCTTTGCACTACTTAACCCACCAAAAAAAAAAAAAAAAAAAAAAGTTACAAGAGCAGCAGTCATCATCACATAATAATAATAATAATAATTATACCAAATCTCTAGCATCGTTGCTTCCAACCTCAAAAGTCTAGGTATGCCCGAGTGGTCAGAGTACTGGACTGTAAGTCCGAGGACTCCTGGTTTGCATCCCGCTGTAGAACAATTTCGATTCTTAATTTGGGATTTGAGTGCATTAGAAGAATAACGTTGAAATCCCACTGTTCAGTTGGTTGAGTAGCCCAAGAATTAGCGGTGATTGCTACTGATTAGTGTATCAGTCCAGATTACAAACTAATGTAGCACTTCGCGATTATTCGGAATAAACCCCTCCCAAGCAAAAATAGAACAGTTGTTTGTAATGAAAAAGATAAAGCAACAAAGGTTGATATAGAAGTTGTTGGCAGTAAATAACAGTAACTTATTTTGAAATTCGTCAGAGACACGGAGTTTAATGGCCTGTATATTTCCTAACATTTTAACTTTGAAATCTTAGCAAAGTATATTGATAATCTAGTGACGTTACAGAAAAATTAAAAAAATAAATGAGAAGAAATAATTTTAAAAAGACTTTAGCTAATTATTTAGAGCAATTAACTGCCCCATCAGCATGTGTCTGCGAACGCTGATTGCTAGAAACCAAGTTTCGATACCCTTGGTGGGCAGAGCACAGATAGCCCTTTATGTTGCTTTGTGCTTAATAAGAAACAACAGTGATTATCAATAATTTGGTGTTAAAAGGTTTTTATGTCTAATGAAGATAAGAACTGAAACATTAACCCGTTAAGTAATACGTTATAAGCAACAGCTCTGCACAATCGACTGTATCACTGAACACACACACACACATATGTTTCTGAAGACTAGCTATGCCACTCTATATCTTTTTATGTATCATGTAGAAATTTTAAGTATTTTAACTCCTAAAGTTGTCAAAAGTTTTCAGAGTGTTTATACGCACAACAGTTTATGTATTAATGAAAAACTTTGATCAAAGAAATCGCTAGTTCCTTTCGCAATACTACCAATTGTTCTGGGTCATTCCTGTATGATATTACGTGTGCTGTTTCATAGCGTTAATGGGTCGTCCATATGTTTTCTTACTTGCATTTTAGGTCGGTTTGAGCGACTTTGGAAGGTCAGGTGCAGTTGGAAACATTTTTCTCCCGTTTCACGATATATATTAAGAACATTGTTTTGTTTCGGTAATATGATATACAGATTACACTTAGAGGTAAGAGTTCATACACTGTACGGATACTTGCACTGGCCTTTCCTAACTTTTCAAGACAATGTCCACAAATGTAAAGACTGTAAAATTTAGTGCTTTTTCCACAACTTCTGTAAAATTGATTGTGTAAAAGTTCCACATTTCAGAGTTAAAAGTCAACATATTTTTACTTGACTAAATTATAGGATGTGTCCTTTTACATAAATACTCTTTATATAAATTTTTGATATCTTAGTCTAAGTGATATATTTAGGTGCTAGCTATAGGTGGCCTTTTTCTTGAGATGGGTATAAATTGGGAAGATACATTTTAGGGTTATCACCATCATCTAGGATAGAGCTCAGAAGATCATTCTTGGGTAAAATTGGTGTCTAAAGGCTTGAACGAATTATCTTGGTGTCTGTAGTGGAGTGACCGTATTTACATATTTGTACATAAATACCGGATTTGTTGTTTTAGGTATTTTGAATGCCTTGGTGTTTTGTGTTGCTAATGTTAAACCATGCTGGACAAGCGTATCCAGTTACTGGGTATTTTTACTGTTTATAGATTTCTGTGTGATCGGAATGTTAAGACAAGCTCTGGTTGTCCTCATCAGTTACACTTTCCAGTAAGAAGTAAAGAGCCTTAGAAATGACGGCCTTGCCCCAAAGCGCATAGCAATGGAAACTAAGTTGCAGATAGGATATATTCGGACGTGGCGACATGTTCCATAAAAATGTTGTGATGTACCCTGTGTATACCGCATTTTGCTTGATTTTTTTGTCACTTTTTTTCAGGCAACCAATAATACATATAATTCTGGTAATCTTTTCTCCACCGTAATAGTACATTTCTAAGAACGAGAAAATAAATTGATTATCTTTATTTGACTACGATCCTGTATAGTTTGGTTTGAATTTCGCGCAAAGCTACATGAGGGCTATCTACGCTAGCCTTCCCTAATTTAGCAGTGTGAGACTAGAGGGAAGGCAGCTAGTCATCACCACCCACTGCCAACTCTTGGTCTACTCTTTTACCAATGAATAGTGGGATTGACAGTGCCATTATAACGCCACCACGGCTGAAAGAGCAAGCATGTTTGGTGTGACGAGGATTCGAACTCGCGACCCTCAGATTAGGAATTGAGTGCCTCAACCACCTGGCCAGGCCAGGCCCGATCCTGTAGTCTTCTTGTTATGTATTTCTACTGACTTAACGTTTGCCCATTTCACAGCGAACAAGGTATCAGGTGGGCGAAATTAAAATAGACAATGGTGTTTATTTTAAAACACACGAATAAAAAGATGCAGCAGTTTTTGTAAGGAAAATAGTACAATTAGTTGTACGTAGAAAAATATGTATATTGCTTTGACTTTTGAAAATAAAAGACTTTATGACATAGAAATGTTTCATAAAACTTTACTGTTACATTTTAAAAATGTTCTGTCTGTTTTACCTCAATAAGGTCTTTTAAAGAACTTTCTTAATAATTGCAAAGCTACGCGATACCTATCAGTGCTCTTCCAACCACTGGTATCGAAACCCGATTTTTAGCTTTATAATCCAGTCGGTTCACCGATGAACCTCTGAGGATTTGAAGCAAAGAACTAAGAACATTAATTAGCGTTGGAAACATTTATTTGAACCAGTTATATTACCACAAAGTATAGGGTTGCAGGACAACTGCCCCCGAAGGAAAATTGTCTTCCTAAGCCTATCTTCTCATATTAAAATAGGAAGAATAAACCTATTTCTTACATTATATGAAAGAACGAATTTTCTAAAACTGTATAACCCTCTCGCCCTGGCTATCCTTCACTGCGCATGTCACGATGTTTTAGTGACTTACGTTCAAATCTTAATTAAGACACTTTCTGTTTATTCTATAAGAAACATGGGTAAACCAATCATAACATGCTCTCCACCATAAAGAACCAACACTACCATAACAGGCTGCTCTGAAGACAAAGACGAAATACTCTCGAAATATCGTCTGTTATACTTATGGTTCTACAACAGTTGACTGTCCAATCATCTTATTTATGTTATACCAATTAGTTCAATATTTTTATTTCATTACAATAAAAAGTTGAAATAAGTGTTAGATAATTCATTTCAAAACAAGAAATGTGTTGTGTTTTTTTTTTAGTCTGTGACTACAGGAGGGAAATTTTCAGATGACCACAATAAAGACAAATTTGTTTGCTTTTCCTATTTAAAACAAGAGTGAACAATTCTAGTACAAGAAGGACTGGCGTCACCAAGATCCAATATATGCTGTTAGTTCCGTTATATGGCGTTCTGTGGATTGGTTTGGCTTGTCTTGAATTTCGCGCAAAGCTTCACGAGGACTACCTATGCTAGCCGTCCCTAATTTAGCAGCGTAAGACAAGAGGGAAGGCAGCTAGTCATCACCACCCACCGCCAACTCTTGGGCTAACAAAGAATAGTGGGATTGATCGTACCGTTATAACGCCCCCACCTCTGAAAGGGCGAGCATGTTTGGTGTGACCGGGATTCGAACCCGCGACCCTCAGATTACAAGTCGAGTGCCTTAACCACCTGGCCAGTCCGGGCCTAAACCTGTTGAATTGATCGGTGTTATTATAAAACTATTGCGTGTAAATTCTGTGATATTATCTTCACTAAGAGTGATAATGGAATATTCGTAATATAAATCGGACAAAATAGGGTATTTTAGGGCTAAAGGTCACTGTCCAGCTAAAGTAAACAGTTATTAATAAAAGTGCAACATTTTCTACCTAAATCCAGGTAAGTGACTGATCACGAAACCACAGTAATTTTTAACACACGTATTTAGTTTCTTTTCTCTCACTCTTTCGTTTTCTCTCTCTCTCTCTGTTGTTGTTTTTTCATTGGACCTACTTTATAATAAATAGTATACTCCAAGTATAATATGAGAAATCTATAATCAAATTAACCTTTTTCTGTATATTAATACTTTGGAACAGTCGACTCGTAATCCGAGAGTCGCGGGTTCGAATCTCCGTTGCACCAAACATGCTCTTCCTTTCAGTCGTGGGGGGCTTTATAATATGACAGTCAATCCCCCTATTCGTTGGTAAAAGAGTAGCCCAAGAGTTGGCGGTGGGTGGTGATGACTAGCTGCCTTCTCTCTAGTCTTGCACCTCTAAATTAGGGACGGCTAGCGCAGATAGCCCTTGTGTAGCTTTGCGCGAAATTGAAAAACAAAACAAACAATTTGTTTGGAACACAACCAGGGGCGTCAGGCACCCAGAACATCTGGAGGACACATCCACATGCGTTTTCTTGATTATAATCAACATTATAACAGTTTCGTGTTATTTGTTGTGCAAAGCGACATGCAATAAGAGCAAACATCCAAATGTCACGTTCCCCATGTATCTGCACATAGTTTTTTTGTGTTTGTAGTTAAGGGCAAAACTACACAATGGGTTATCCGTGCTTTATCCATTACGAGTATTGAAGCCTGGTTTTTAATATTTTATGTTCGCTGAGCCAGTGAGGGGTGCATGTATAGAACATACAAAATAAAATATATAGATTTATTATATATAGTGTATAGATGTAACACAATCTATAAGATAACAGTGAAAGTAAAGATGTTATATCAACAACACTACATTTCACATATCCAGTGCCGACGAGGCCTTTTGCCCAATACTAACAAGACTCGTCAAGCCGTCCGGGATACAACAGACATCGTAGGCTGTATTGTCATATTTTAAGAACAACTGTTATGGCGGAATTAGATTATGTAACCAATAGTAATTCTTATCAATTTCACATGCGTCATTTAGAACATGTACAAACAATATATGCATTGAAAAAATTATATGATGGGAAAACAAAACTTTTGAACCCGCCGAGCAAAGTGATTCCAGAAACGATCGTGATTAACATTTAGCACGATCTAAGTCACGTGCTCTGGTTTAACTGACAGCGCCATTAATTCACCGAGCGCTTAGAAAGGCTAAAGTAGAGAAAAAGTGTTCAAAATAACAACTTCTGATTGGTAGAACTGGAGTGAAGCGATAAAGATAGACCTAGTTAGCACACACGAAAGTAAATCTGTCGGGTTCCTTTCGATTTCATGGAAACAAACAAACGACTGGTATTGAGAACGCGGACAAGACTTGGAACTTAAGGATTTCCTCTGAATTTCGATGCTGAAGGCTAATAGAAAACAGAATTCTAAGAGCGTTCAGCAACAAATTCAACTAGTACTTCATAAAGGAACTAGTCAAGTGTGTTAAGGCGTGCGATTCGTAATCTGAGGGTCGCGGGTTCGCATCCGCGTCGCGCCAAACATGCTCGCCCTTTCAGCCGTAGGGGCATTATAATGGTACGGTCAATCCCACTATTCGTTGGTAAAAGAGTAGCCCAAGAGTTGTCGGTGGGTGGTGATGACTAGCTGCCTTCCCTCTAGTCTTACACTGTTAAATTAGGGATGGCTAGCACAGATAGCCCTCGTGTAGCTTTGTGCGAAATTCAAAACAAGCAAAACAAACAAACATAAAGGAACACGAGTGCCTAACGATCTTTGTTACTTAATATGACTTGAGTTTCGAAATGTAGATCCAACGTATGCGGGAAATCTTGCTAGTTCGAGGTCTTAATTAATTCTTTTAGCTGTTGGTAAAATTCCTGTCATAAGTTCTCTCACTTCTCATGCTTTCAAGTTTTGAAACTGACACTTGAACTATTCCTGTGTTCAAACTCTTACATGGTTTTTGTTGTGTTTGTTTGTCAGAGCACCAGACGACGTATTTAATTTGAATTATATCAGAAAAATGTGTTTGATTTAATAAACAGTACTTAGCTAATGATGTTATTCGGGGATATTTTCTAACCAGACAAGAATGTAAAGAAAATCGCTATTTTTGAGAGTACCGCTAATCAACCTGGGTGTTAGCTAGAACTCCACTCCACTATTTTCTAATATAGACAATATTTTGTTTCGCTTTAACAGAACACGTTTGTTAGAAATAGAAAACTGAGAGAAAAATCTCAAAATGTTTGAAACTTAATCAGTCAAGGGGAAGGCTATGAAGTTACATGAATAATTTAGCAGTAACTGACGGCGTGAAAAAACATCACGCGGACAAAGTAAATTTTATGAGCAAAAACAAGTCGCTGTTTAACGGAGTCAACGCACCATCTTGAACTGATGCTTTGCCTTTTAAAGTTCTTCGAAAACAAAAACGCATGGATTTAAGTGTTTACGTTTGGAGAAACGTTCTTTCGAATTTTTTATTATCAAGTTGGTTCAAACCAATTCAATGTCTGCTCGATTCTTATTTTTCCTTGACAAAGGCCCTTCACCTTGCGTGGGTTTCCAGGTTACATGTACTCTCACAAATTATAGGCAGTCATTTAGAAATGGTAATTCAACAGATTGAGGCTCTACGTCATTATAGTTTATCACACTGTAAATGTAAAAAGTCTTACAAATTCTGTTTTTACCTTTCTGTGTAAGTAATAAAAGTAAACCTATTTTAACACGGATATGAGATTACATTTCATGTATATATTTTCTGGTATATTGAATACAACACTTACAGCCGGACATTTGACATACACGGTTTTGTACAGCCACAAAATTATTCACAACTGAAACCACCTACAGTCGGAAATCCAGAAGGCACTATATGTCTACTATACCAACCACAACGGGAAACCTGGAGTACGTTTTTGATGGATCTACCACATAATTGAATCATATTGTGAAATCCGGAAGAGTAAGTTTTCTATCTTTTTTGTGACATATTTGTTTCCAATCATACATGACAAGACATTTCAGTATTATAAACAGAATGAAGCAGTATTTATTACAATTATATCAGATGATGCCTGTTTTCTGGGATGTTTTTATACTGTTATGATATCTTGATTTGTTTACTTTTATATCATGACACGAGAAAGTCCCCCGCTGGTACAGCGGTAAGTCTACGGATTTAAAAGCCAGGGTTTCGATTTTCTTCGGTGGACTCAGCAGATAGCCCAAGGTGACTTTGCTATAAGAAAACACATAGACACGAGAAAGATGGCGCTAAAAATCGAGAAAAAATATTTTTATTTACACGCTAGAAGAGTTTACTAGAGTCCAAAGGGCAGTCTCTTCTTATCAGTACAGAGTTCTTTTGCAGTAAGCGGTCCAGGTAATGTATCGTCTCTAATTCCAAACAAGACGGATAACCGGCCTGTGGCGGTCAGTTGAAAGCCAAATTAAAATTGTTCTGACACTGGTTTTTGTATTATTATTTGCATACTTTTAAACAATTGTTTTAGCAATTCTCATAATTACGAATCGTCTGCTGATGTTTCCATTTGCAAAATGTAAAGTTTTATTACGGATCTACAACAGCTGGAGATTTCCGAAAGAAATGCTTGTCTTTTTTCTTTCCTTTTTTTCCCAGAACGATTTTTCCAGACTAGAGAAAACAAAAATATCGAGTTTAACGTCTCGTTTCCGAATCAATAGTGATCGTTGACCATTCTAAATCCTAGACCAGACGACACCCCGTCACGGGTCTCTCTCCTACGCAAGAGACAACTGAGGTAAATTTTGGCACGTGCAAGAGATTTTTGAGCAAACACGTATCCTTAGAAAATGTGCGCAGCTGTGATACATTAATTTACACGAAAAAAGAAAGAAAAATCGGTGTTAAAGGTGTTTTGTCATGTTTGCTTTGAAGTCAACTTCATTACACTTTTGTCAATGCTTTGAAATAACTTCCAGCTATTAAACGAATGATTGGCTATAGGTGGTTGCTAAGCGACTGTCTTTTGCCCAGTCGAGTCATAACGTCAAGTCGGTATACCTCTTCAACAATAACGCTAAATAAGTTCTCAGTTGGGAGAGCGGTAAGTCGACGAACTTGGGAAGCTAAAGTCCAATGTCCGATTCCCTGCGGTGGACACAACAGATAACCCAACGTGGCTTTGCTCTAAAACAAACAACCTGAAGAAAACCAGATGTTCTTTCTGTTTGAAAAGATGTTTCCCGTTTTACTATAAAGGGAAGACTGAATCATATTTTATTAAAGCCAGAATTAATGCATTAAAAGAAAGTGAAATTCAAAATAAAAATGCTTATATTTAGTACATATATTAAGCACTATTAAAGAGCAAACAGTTAAAAGATACGAAAGTTTTATACAGGTATGTAAGATGCACTGTTGACCCCGTCACATCAAACATGCTCGCCCTTTCAGGAGGGGGGGGTGTTATAATGTTACGATTAATCCCACTATGCGTTGGTAAAAGAGTAGCCCAAGAAATGAGGGTGAGTGGTGATGACTAGCTGCCTTCCCTATAGTCTTACACTACTAAATTAGAGATGGCTAGCGCAGGTAACCCTCGTGTAGCTTTGCGTGAAATTCAAAAACAAACAAACACTGTTGATGAAGCAAACTCATCACATAAATGAAACAGTGATAACCTACCCTACTTTAATTCAAATGTTTCTCACGCAGTACCTTTTTGTATTATCTGAACTATCTTACTACTTTTAGCAGGGCTAGAAATTCGAGTGGAACTTAATTAATGTTTGCATCGCTTTATGGCTACTTATACATGAATCGTTTTATCTCAATAGAAATGTAGTAAGAACACGAGCGCTAGTTTGTTTACAATTCAGCAGGGGGCACTTTCAGTGTGTTTTGTTTGTTTTAGAGCAAAGTCAGAGTAGGCTACCCGTTCTGTACAATGCGGGGAACCGAACCCCAGACTTTAGCATTGTAAGTTCGTAAACTTGCTGCTTTCCCATTGGGGGACGACACCCTCAGTTTAAAAAATATCTAATACTTGTCAAAGCATCGCTTGTAAGTTTAAGGTTAATATTTCACCGCAATTGTGAAAAATAAAGAAATGAATGAAACTGACTATATATCTTTGCCTCTAAATCCTAAGTGTACTTTTAGTAACTTTCTGTGTATTAACAATGTAACAGACTTCGTTAAATCTAAAACAATTATTTTCAAAACTACATTGTCATGTTACTGAACTAAAACTAACCACAGTAATTGTATCTAACAATATCTGAGTAGTCAGTTTATGAAACGTCAAAATTGTTGATGTTATATATTAATAACAAAATAACTTAGAGGCATAACTGCTTTCTCTCTTATTTACAAGGTCCGGCATGGCCAGGTGGTTAAGGCACTCGACTCGCAATCCGACGGTCGCGTGTTCAAATATCCGTTACACCAAACATGCTCGCCCTTTCAGCCGTGGAGGCGTTACAATGTGCAGTCAATCCCACTATTCGTTGGTAAAAGTGTAGCCCAACAGTTTGCGGTAGGTGGTGATGACTAGCTGCCTTCCCTATAATCTTACACTACTAAATTAGGGACTGCTAGCGCAGATAGCCCTCGTGTAGCTTTGCGCGAAATTCAAAAACACTCTATCTACAATTTGTATACTGGCGGGTTTAATAAATTAAACCGCATTAAAAACATCAACTAGCTGCCTTCCCTCTAGTCTTACACTGCTAAATTATGGACGGCTCTGTGCAGTGGGCTAACAACCTACTCACTTAAATACTTGTTGAAGAATCCGCAAGCGATTGCGGCCCTATGTTCCTAGATGGAATCTGATGGTGATAACTAAACTAACTAAAAACATCAAATTAAAATTGTTTGATCTAGTACAGAAAACCGATTCAATCAACAATTGTCAATATTCACTCAAATGTTAATAGAATGGATGTCAGTTTTTAGGGAGTGACATTAATAATGTCGTTATGCTGAAATAGAAAATTCAGAATGTCGTATATAAAATGTAGCTGATAATATGATCGCGAACGTACATGTTTTTATAGGTTCTGAGTATTTACATGTCTGGTCACTATCTAGGATGAATTAGGTGTGGTGTTTTTTATGATAGTTACAGTGAATAGGATTTAGGGAAATGAAAGATCATCTCTGCACAAAGAGGGTGAATGCACTGATTCCTGTAGTTCGCTCCCAATAATGAAGTCTAGGGTCTTTGAACCCAAAGACTCCAGAAACTCGAAAAAGGAAATAAAAGCGGCCGCATTCTCGAAAGTAGGGAAAACAACCTGAATATAGGAGGACAGATATATTGCTGATGCTGAAGAGAAAGATTAACAAACTGAGACGACAAAATTTGTCTCAGTAATTTGAAATATATTTATATTGTTTTATAGATGGCGCTACATCACCGAATAAAAGATAAATTTCTAGAACTTTCGAATTTGCTGAGGAGAAAAGTTACCGAAAAAAAAACCCTCAGGCGAATTTAACTTCCTACGTTTTATTTATGCCGTGAAAGTATTTTGATTAAAAAAAAGGAGTAAGTTAATGTATTATCATCTGTTTGTAAGGAGGGGCACTATTTAAAACAAATGAAGGAGAAGTGAAACAGTTTGGACAGTTTTAAAACAAACTAAATATACTTCCAAGTTAGATTTCTATTTTTCTTATTATTTAAAGTTAGAATCATGTTAACGAAACATGATAACGTCTGGTTTTAGGAAGAGACATCTACGTCCACGTGTTTAATAAGTCTAGCATTAAAAAAGCTTTTGCAAAGGTTGAAATATTTTCACAAATATTAATAAGGAGATTGATAGTAAAAGGTCAAGCTCGAGAGGCCATTAAAAGCAAAGGAGTTTCTATTTGTTTTCTGTATTTATGGCAGAGCTGCTAATGCTATCTTCTATTGTCTCTAATTTTGGTTTGCTGACCACAGGGGTGGAAGGTGGTCTCTTATCCACAGAGGAGGAAGGTGGTCTCTTATCCACGCTAAGAGATTAAACGTTATTTTTTATTGGTCTTTTTTAGCTCTCGAACTAAGGTTGAATACGTGCGACACCGCGAAAGTTCCACCCCCAGTTTAAGCTATGGGCGTATTATAAGATTGGCATTCATTCCCCTTAGCGCCATGTCAGAGACTACGGAAGGTCGGATATGACATTCCCGACTTTGGAACTGTTGGACAAAGGGAAGGCAACCAGACAACACTACCTGTCGCTGCCGTTTACATGGCTACTCTTAAATGGTTAGTGGTATCGACTGTAACTACTATAACGCAACTACAGCTGAAAATACAGAACGTGTTCAGTGGCGTATTACGGTCACGACCCATGAACCTTCCGATCACCAGGATCTAACGACTAATTTTCATGTTCCTATACATCAATGAATTGAAACCAATAAAAATTTAAGGATTACTTAGATTCGAGGCTTAGATACATAAAGAAACATTTAGTTCAGTGCACAAAATAGTATAACATTCGAAATCATTTTTGGTGTATCTTAAAATCAGGAAACTAAAATATGTCGTTCAATTTATATCTTAATAAAATAGTTGGTTTTAAAACTCAAAGGTGAAAGATGGGTTGTCTGCGTTATGACCACCGAAAAAGGGTCGAACCAGGAATATGAGGGTTATAAGTACTCAAGCTTACTGCTATGCCATCTGGCGAAGAAGGTTGATAAAAGGTATACAGTTTGGTTGTCTGTTTTTTGAATTTTGTTCAAAGCTACACGAGGACTATCTGCGCTAGCCGTCCCCAATTTAGCAATGTAAGACTAGAGAGAAGGTTGCTAGTCTTCACCATTCACCACCAACTCTTGGGCTACTGTTTTACCAACGAATAGCGGGATTGACTGTCACATTATAACGCCCCCACGGCTGAAAGGGATTCGAACCTTTATATATAGCAGTGACAACTAACATTGGCCCATATCTAAAATGAAGTTTATTTATAGAGTATTAGACGTATGTGTTTGTGTGTTTTCTTACAGCAAAGCCACATCGGGTTATCTGCTGAGTCCACCCAGGGTAATCGAACCGCTGATTTTAGCGTTGTAACTCCGTAGACTTACCGCTGTACCAGCGGGGGGTCAATATTAGAAGTGCTATAAAGCTACATCTATAATTATGCAACTATATATACTAACAGCTGTATTTCTTTTAACGATTTGTAGGATAATTTATACTTAGAAATATGAAGAATTAGTCATAAGAGTTTGTCGGATTTTTCTAATTGAGGTTTACAATTTTGTTATTATTAGAATTACTTTCTTACCTACTAAAAACAGTGTTTATCAGTAATCCAACTATTGGGAACGGCTGCCACTTAAATTGTTTTGCACTAATACTTTAACTCCTGCGTGACTAACTCTATTTCTTCCACGTGTTTACTGCACGGGCTCACACGTGAACCCACGTGTTTACTGCACGCACTCACACGTGAACCCACGTGTTTACTAGAAAAAAAAAAGACAGTTTTTTTTATCAAGTAAATAGGATGAAAAAATGTTTTCTGTCAATTATTTAGTTGAAGGCTGTAATATAAACTGTGTTAGACTTGGAAGGAAAAGCTGAACCTCTGGTGTAACAATAGGACGAAAGGTAAATGACAGACAGACAGACACATACACATACGTCATTGTTAGTAGAAAGGGTCAAAATCCAGCTATTCCTAGAACTTGCGCACTTTAAAACCCCCTAATATCATTGGGTTTGTTTGTTTGTTTTTGAAATTCGCACAAAGCTACTCGAGGGCTATCTGTGCTAGCCGTCCCTAATTTAGCAGTGTAAGACTAGAGGGAAGGCAGCTTGTCATCACCACCCACCGCCAACTCTTGGGCTACTTTTACCAACGAATAGTGGGATTGACCGTAACATTATAACGCCCCCACGGCTGGGAGGGCGAGCATGTTTGTCGCGACTCGGGCGCGAACCCGCGACCCTCAGTTTACGAAGCGCACGCCTTAACGCGCTAGGCCATGCCAGGCCCAATATCATTAGGATTATTAGTGTCTGTTTCTGGAATATCTCTATAGTGACAAGTAATCTTGACCTGATGTTTTTCAACACAAGTTTACAAAAATGACCTATTGCTCTTTGTATATTTATATTAAAATTGTTAACTACTTCAGAAAAGAAGTATTGAACAAACTTGCCATGTGAGTTTTACCGACTATTCTGTATACTTTGGTCTGACATAGCCAGGTGGTTAAAGCACTCGACTCGTAATCTTAGGGTCGCGAGTTCGAATCTCCGTCATACTAAACATTCTCGCCCTTTCAGCCGTGGGGCGTTATAATGTTACGGTCAATCCCACTATTCGTTGGTAAAAGAGTAACCCAATAGTTGACGGTGGGTGGTGATGACTAGCTGTCTTCCCTCTAGTCTTACACTGCTAGATTAGGATGGCTAACGCAGATAGCCCTCGTGTAGCTTTGCGCGAAATTCAAAACAAACAAACAAACTATAATACTTTTTCATTAAAAAAGGTAGAAAAGACGCAAGTTTACGGATACCTTTCCATTTCTTGACAAACACGAGAACAGCCTGCAAACGTATGAATTTCATCCTTCACCACTGCTATTACTATATTTTCGTCTGTTGAGTAATGTGAATTTTTCACGCTTATCACATTGGCTCTCAGACGACCCACCGTTGGGTCGTGATAGTTTTCCACTAAGACCCATCGGTGAGTCGTGCACTGTTTTGTTTTCAGAGGGTCACTTATTGACTGGGAAACAACGGCTACATATGTACACTCTTCCTAAAAAAAGTAATTATAAACTGACTTGTGGGACCCTGGAACGTATCAGCGAAATAGGGTAGGGAACCAGCGTGTTAACTTGGCACAGTGACAATTTATATCAGTCGACACCTATATTGTCATGAAGTACTTGTCCCTGAGACAATCATCATTACATGAACTAGCACTGTGCTGTTCAGAAGTCCAATAAGATAATAGCCAGATGTAATAAAGATGACGTTACAACGTACACAAATGTCAGACACTTTACAGATATAACCATGGTAGCAGTGGCGTCTGCGAGTTGAAAGAAAAGAAAAACAAACTTTCGGTCGTTACACAAGTGTAATCATGTAGTTGGTTGATTGTTAAGTATTGACTTAAATACATTTCAAATTCCGACTACGTTTTTGGTCAATGCGTCATGGCCATGGTCAACCAAAATTGATGTTTTAAGCCAATTCAAAACGTACTCGAACTTTCACGTCACGATTCTGCTGGACACATATCTAAAGGATCATAAAGCACTGTTTGAATGCGTAGTCGAAATTACAACTTCATACAATGTATTGAAAATTACGTTACGATTGGCTTGTTTGGATCTATGCCTATGGTCTTGATGATTTATGTTCAGAAGTATATAATAGTTAGTGATCTTATACATGTTGCCACGGTGGCGTCTCTGAGTAACAAGATGTCAGCTAGTTTACTTGATGTTAGACCACGGTGGCGTCTCTGAGTAACAAGAAGTCAGCTAGTTTACTTGTTTTTAGACCACGGCGGCGTCTCTGAGTAACAAGAAGTCAGCTAGTTTACTTGTTGTTAAACCACGGTGGCGTCTCTGAGTAACGAGATGTCAGCTAGTTTAGTATAGTGACATACAGAATTACGTAAAAACTAGCCAGTTCATTGATCAGAGTACTATTAACATTCGAAAAGATTTAGGGTTTGACCCATAAGAGACAAATGCTACTAAAAATAATTGAAACATAATTATAGTTTATGAAAGTCAGATCTAGAACAGTGTAAAATACATTCGAGATACAGGCCACTTGGGCTAGTGGCATCCAGTGATTCCCTTGACATCCGAGATACAGGCCACTTGGGCTAGTGGCATCCAGTGATTCCCTTGACATCCGAGATACAGGCCACTTGGGCTAGTGGCATCCAGTGATTCCCTTGACATCCGAGATACAGGCCACTTGGGTTAGTGGCATCCAGTGATTCCCTTGACATCCGAGATACAGGCCACTTGGGCTAGTGGCATCCAGTGATTCCCTTGACATCCGAGATACAGGCCACTTGGGCTAGTGGCATCCAGTGATTCCCTTGACATCCGAGATACAGGCCACTTGGGCTAGTGGCATCCAGTGATTCCCTTGACATCCGAGATACAGGCCACTTGGGTTAGTGGCATCCAGTGATTCCCTTGACATCCGAGATACAGGCCTCTTGGGCTAGTGACATCCAGTGATTCCCTTGACATCCGAGATACAGGCCACTTGGGTTAGTGGCATCCAGTGATTCCCTTGACATCCGAGATACAGGCCACTTGGGCTAGTGGCATCCAGTGATTCCCTTGACATCCGAGATACAGGCCTCTTGGGTTAGTGGCATCCAGTGATTCCATTGACATCCGAGATACAGGCCACTTGGGCTAGTGGCATCCAGTGATTCCATTGACATCCGAGATACAGGCCACTTGGGCTAGTGGCATCCAGTGATTCCCTTGACATCCGATATACAGGCCACTTGGGTTAGTGGCATCCAATGATTCCCTTGACATCCGAGATACAGGCCACTTGGGCTAGTGGCATCCAGTGATTCCCTTGCCTAAGATATTGCCACGGTGGGGTCTCTGACTTGAAACGTGTCAGCTAGTGTGCATAACGTTCAACCACAAGTACGTCAGTTTGGTTTAGTTTGAATTTTGTGCAGTGAAGACTAGAGGGAGCTAGTCATTATCACCTGCCGTCAACTCTTGGGTTACTTTTTTTCCAACAAACAGTGGGATTCACCGTAACATAATATCGCCCCCACGGTTGAAAGGGCGAGCATGTTTGGAGTGACGGGGAAGTACTTCAGAATTAGCTGTTGTCACGACAGTGCTGCAGAGTGCACAGAAACTGACCAGTTTACAGGAGACGTTCTCATGGATGTGTCCTGAAAAGTTCCGGCGTACGCTGCTTGTTTAGATCTGTAATCCGTAAGAGTTACTGCTCACTGAAACTCTAAAAACTTTGTCACACGAACAAAGAAGTATCCAAGACGTGACTTTCACTTGACTGTCGACTTATTTGAAAATACCTTTACGCCTCCTTTTTTCTGTTTGTTCCCTAGTGGCACAGCGAAATGTCTGCGGACTTACGTCACTAGAAACAGGGTTTCGATACCCAGAGAACAGATAGCTCATTGTGTGGCTTCGTGCTCAACTACAAACAATTTTTTTTGTTTAAAACTACTTTTCACCAACACATGGAATAAGAAACAGGGTTTCGATACCCAGAGAACAGATAGCCCATTGTGTGGCTTCGTGCTCAACTACAAACAATTTTTTTTGGTTTAAGACTACTTTTCACCAACACACGGAATATTTTAATATAGAAGAAAATTAATGATATAATTAACGAAACTGTAGAGAATACAAAACTATAACAAGAAATGTACACGAGGCACCAGGAAAATATATTAAAAAGACACGTGCGGGTATAACTTTATCTTATCGTAAACGGTCTTCTTGACTATCATGGCAATGCAGCATTGTGGGTAGTTCGTAATAGGTATAAAGTCCACAAACAATTTAAATTTCACTATTTCTAATATACTAATCAAAAGACTCGAACCCTACTACTAGAGGACTTTCAACATTTTCATCAGTATGGACTGTTGAAACAGTGTAACAAGGTTACGTATCCCATGGATTTTTTTTTCTTTCAGTGATGTCGAGAAAACCCACTTGTAGAGAAATATATATGTTAAAACGGCTCGTTTGGGTTGAGAAAATATTTTACATAGAAGAGCGAACAACGTTTCGACCTTCTTTGGTCATCGTCAGGTTCACAAAGAGCTTCCGGTCAGTTACCTCTTTCTTTGTGAACCTGACGATGACCGAAGAAGGTCGAAACGTTGTTCACTCCTCTACGTAAAAAATTTTCCCAACCCAAACGAGCCGTTTTTACATATAAATTTTTTCTTTTGTAATTCGACTCTATCGTCAGTAGAGAAAAAATATATAATGCAAATCACCAGAACAAACTACACTGTAACAACACAACAACGGTGTTTTTCCTTATTTTATTTGAATAAAATATTTTTGGAATGTTTGTAGGTTATTGTATGACGGATGTTGTAATATTATTTGTATGGATGTCATTGCTGAATGAATAAGTCAACAGGGACACAACATCACCTTTGTTACACATCACAACCCCTTCAAATTAACTTTCTCCATAATTTCTCACTGTCTACCGGTAGGTGCGAAAAACAAGTTCCTAGTGCTCGATGTATTTTATCTATTTCTTACAATTTCCACTGTTTACAGACTGTGATGGCAGATGTAGTTGTAGAGCTTAACAAGAATGTCTTTTATGATGATGCTTCTCCTAAATGGGACACTACCATCATACTCCTTTGAAAGTCTGAGATATTCTTGATCTTACTGGTTGTCTCGCAAATTGACTATGATATGATCACATCTTTGTTTATAGACTGACGTTTTATCACCTAACACATCATTCAGTTAGTATATTCTGCATATACAAATACAAATGTCTTTCTCTGTGTAGAGGCCCGGCATGGCCAGGTGGTTAAGGCACTCGACTAGTAATCCGAGGGTCGCGGGTTCGAATCCCGGTCACACCAAACATGCTCGCCCTTTCAGCCGTGGGGGCGTTATAATCTGACGATCAATCCCATTATTCGTTGGCAAAAGAGTAGCTCAAGAGTTGGCGGTGGGTGGTGATGACTAGCTGCCTTCACTTTAGTCTTACACTGCTAAATTAGGGACGGTTAGCGCAGATAGTTCTCGAGTTGCTTTGCGCGAAATTCAAAACAAACAAATTTCTCTGTGTGGACAGAGAAGTCTTAATAATGTTCAATCACTTTACATGTAGAATATTAGCTTAAAATTAGTTAACTTAATTTGTCACTGTAACATTTAAATATGTTGTGTGTTATGGGGAGGAAGGAAGTTCTAATAAAGTATCCAAATAGCCTGTGTGTAGAAAGCTGGCTTATAACGTTGACTGGCTTCATTTCGTGATTACCTATAACATTTGAAATTCTAGCCCAAGACAGCAAAAAAAAAAAAAAAAAAGAGAGTAAAATTATGTAAGAAATTCTTATTAAAGGGAGTAAAAATATATTGATGAATATATCTGAATATATCTGCTTGTTTGTTGTTAGTCACAAAGCTTTCAATTGACTATCTTTGCTGTCTGTACCCACTGCAAGTATCGAATCCCCAAACGTTAGCATATCCCACAACTGAACGCATTTCTTATGTGTAATGTTAATAAATCTGGTTAAAAAGTGAAAATAAAGTTAATTAAAAATGATAAAAAACAGCTATCTTTCTGTTTGTTCGTTTGTTTTGAATTTCGTTCAAAGCTACTCGAGAGCTATCTGCGCTAGCCGTCCCTAATTCAGCAGTGTAAGACTAGAGGGAAGGCAGCTAGTCATCACCACCAACCGCCAACTCTTGGGCTACTCTTTTACCAACGAATAGTGGGATTGACCGTCACATTATAACGCCCCCACGGTTAAAAGGGCGAACAGGTTTAGTGGGACTATTTTTCTGCCCTGAACAAAACTTGCAAAGAGAACATTTCGGGAAAATAATAACACAACTTAAAAAAATAAGAGAAAAACGTAATAAACGGTACTAACGTTTATATAATAATCCAATCATAATTTAATATTTAAAAAACAAACTCTTCCTAGCCTTTTATTTTCAACCAGAAACTGACAGAGCTTACGTCATACGTAATTATTTCTTTTTATGGTAATTCTAGATGTTAGATTATTTTGAAAAGTTAACAAAACAGTAGCATTGATGTCTCTGGTGATAAAATGTTACATTATTTTCACACGTACCTGCTTACTTGGTGTCTCGTTTTCACTTGTGACGTCAAATCTAACCTTTTGGTATCACGCACCGAGGTCGTGTTAAATTACATTTGAGGATTTTATTTTATTTGACATTGTGTGAACACTATTAAAATATCGTATAATACACTTAAATTATCAACTTCCTGAGTTGTTCAGGTAAATTAGTTGAAAGAATTGTCGCAGAAAAACTCGTTTTTTTTGTTTTTTTTTGCCAAGAAAATAATCCGCTTTCCAACATACAAACCTCCTCCAGGAAGAACAGAGAAACCAAAGATCATTCTTTGATAGATCGTTTAGGCAGAGTATTTATGATGAAACTTTGTAGAATGGACGGCAACTGTCTGTTGTGGAGACACAACTGTAGAGGACGACGTTTCGAAAGTCTTCCGCCTTTCGTCTTCAAGTCAGTGTTCAAATCATTCAACAATAATCAAGCCACTATAGGTTTCTTTCTCGAAGTACGCGAAGCTTTCGATATCGTATAACATAACGCAATTAGATATGTACTTCATTCTATAATCGCTAATAGTGCCATCATTAGATGATTCTCGTACTTCCTTACTAACCACACCGCGGTCATTAAAGTCAACAACACTCCATTTAAAACGATGGATATTACGGAAGGAGTTCCGTATGGATCAATTCTTTCGTCATGCTTTTAAATTATATTCGTAAACAATTTATCTTTTCCTAATCTCACATACACGTACTTTTTCTAGTATGCCGACAACATTATTGTTTGGAGAGTCACGAGAAGGGGGGGTATTTTCTGATAGCAAAGCCACATCAGGCTGAGCCCACCGAGGGGAATCGAATCCCTGATTTTAGCATTGTAAATCCGGAGACATACCGCTGTACTAGCAGGGGGCGAGAGTCTCAAGGAACGCGTTAGTAGCCGCTAATCGGGGTCAAAAGTCTCTCCATGTTATTAGCGGCTTATGCAACGATTGGTAGGTCATGCTAACTCCCTCCTCCCCCCCAAAAAAAGGATTTTTTTCAAACAAGTTTAAATAAACATTTTAAAAATTGGAAGAAAGTTAAATTAAAAAACGTTAAAATAAAATTTTGTTTCAAATTGTCACACATGACAAAAAACTCACGTGGGCAGAGCACGTGAAGAAAACACATAAAACCTTCCGCAAACGAATTAGTCATCTTAAACTAATAAAAGGATCACACAGAGGACAGAAGGATAGTAGCGTAATGAATAACTTCAAAGCTTACATCCGCCCAAGTATCGAACACCACCGTCGAGTCACCATAACCATGTCAACAAGAGTGCTCGAAAAATGCAACACCAACAAAACTGTATGCTAAGATTAGCCTCGGAGTTTCCCGGTAACTTGTCTGTACAAAGTAAGTAACTTACCTCCACTAAAAAACAAAGTTAAACACACTAACAGAAACAAGAAATAGTCCCACCTCTACCCTACCACCATATCATGTTTGCCATATACAAAAATATCACCGTATAACATGTACTGTTACAAAATAACGCTAGGATTTCTTGCTAAGAACGGACTAATCATGACATATCTTTTCTTAACACATAGAACACGGGACACCCAAATTATTCGGCGCCTGCCCTGTGAAAGTGGGTTTTCTCGGGGTATTCCCCATCATCTCCAAAACATTCTAGGTATAGATTTTACAGATCTCTGCCGATCTGTTTGAGGGTTATTTATCCTTATGTTTATTATTATTTTATTTTGTATGAATAGATATATATTATGTGTGTGTTTGTGTGTATTCGCCTGAATATTTGGCGCATCTCCTGATATAGACCATCGACTGCATACCTCCATTTCTTGCCTCTGCCACACACATTTAAAATTATAGAAAAGCATATAAATTAATAAAACGAAATGACAGCTAATCCCCACTGTAATCCTATACATAACTTCACGAACTGAACGAAGGAGAACACGAATATTCCTGTTGTAACAGAACACCTTCCTCAAAACTCAGCACACACTACTCATTTTGTTTGTACTCTTCACGGTGTGTGTGGAACGTACACATGTTTGTGTGTGTATACACCTGAAAACTGTACGTGTTCTGACGAGTGAAAATGAATATTTACTCAAGTGAAAAAGTAAATTGGATACTTCCTACTCGTTATTTAATGGAAATTTATGTGCACGTCACGATTATACGTAAATCCATTTTAAATAACTATTTTGGGCCTTATTATATAAGGTAAGCAATTATGTCATCTGATTCCTTTCAATTTAAGCACTATATCGTATCTAATGGGGCTTGCTACGAGTATGTAGGTGTGGCAAAACGACCAAAGCCGTCAGAAGCGTAGTTAGTAACCACAGCGTATGACTTAATCATGTCAAAATGTAATTTCCCCCAGAGGTGACCGAAGGCCTTCTGGAGAGCTCACCTGTTTAAACCAATCGCACCACTATACAGTAGTGTGTTGTCTGTTAGCCAGCACACACTAAAATGACGTCGAATAATGGTTGTTTTGAATTAAACACAAAGCTACACAATGGACTATCTGTGCTCTGCCCACCACGGGAATCTAAACTCAGATTTTTAGGGTTGTAAACCCGTAGACTGACCGCTGTACTAGCGGGAGAATCGAGTAATGGACGCTTAACATTGCAATTTGAACTGTCGTGATGTCAGTTAAACTTAGGCCTGCCTTGAATCGCGTGAAGAATTACAAGCTCCGTAAACTATAATACAGCATGACATACGAACCTCAAGAAATAAAAGTATGTGTTACTCTAATTTTTGTTTCAATTCCTCTTTAAACAGAAGACGTTCGGCGACTCTGTAGAAGTACACCTAATTTGGTAGTATTGTGTTCTGAGGACGGCTGTAATGGGTAGTAAAAGTCTTAATTAAAATAAAGTACAGAACAATGTTGGACCTTCTGACATCACCTTTAGGTTAACAAAGAGAGTTTGCAACTGATTGTTCGAAAACGTATGTCTCAGGACGAGAGAATAAATGGATACAGGATTGTAGGGAGCGTTGAAGTTAGGTTATTAATTAGTATAGGTATAAAGGTGTTCCCTTACATTGATTTAATTTTGGTTTGAGTAACTTTTACTTGGTCATTACAAGGTGTCCAAACATCTGTTAAGGTCACGAAAAATGTTTCCATAAAATGTAAAGGTACTTTAGGACTAAAACAAGGACTTCATGTTCTTGTGAATTAGTATGATATATTATCATCTACATTTTCATTAAGGACTTCGTGTTTTTGTGAATTGCTATGATATGTTATTCTCTAGATTTTCATTGAGGACTTCATGTTTTTGTTAAGATACATCTTTGATGCTGACCGCTATAACTGAATTTTTTTCCTATCATGTTTTCATTCGATGTCACCGTTTTATTTTAGATACGGTTTCCACGTAAAATTACATAATTAAAATTTAAGCCCAGGAAATACGTAAACATTGTTTTGTAATTTCTAATTTGGCACAATTTTAAGAATAGCAAATCAGAAATAACATCGGATTCTATTATAATCGGACGGCATGGCCAAGGGTGTTAAGGCGTGCGACTCGTAATTCGAGGGTCGCGGGTTTGCATCCCCGTCGCGCCAAACATGCTCGCCCCTTTTAGCCGTGGGGGCGTTATAATGTGACGGTCAATCCCACTATTCGTTGGTAAAAGAGTAGCCCAAGAGTTGGCGGTGGGTGGTGATGACTAGCTGCCTTCCCTCTTGTCTTACACTGCTAAATTAGGGACGGCTGGCACAAGTAGCCCTTGAGTAGCTTTGTGCGAAATTCAAAAACAAACAAACAATTATAATTAAACTAAAACAAGAATTCTAGCAATTTTTAAAAATATTTTCACCCTTTTTAATTTATACGTTATTGACAACTTCTAGTAATTTGGTTATTTGAGAGCAAATTACATCTAAAAACATTGATAATTATTTAAGTATTTCAAGTTTGTTAATAAATGACAACTAAATAAAAATAGCTACATGAGAACTATCTAATTTAACAATGTAAGACCAGAGGGAAGGCAACTAGTCATCATCACCCACCGCAAACTCTTTTACAAACGAATAATGGGATTCATGGAAACATTATAACGCCTCCACAGCTGAAAGGGCAAGCATATCTGGTGTGACGAGGGTTCGAACCAGATTACAGAGAAAAATATTTTTTCTGATATTGTCATACTGATTTCTCAATAAAACTGGATCATACATGTCGTAAATGTATTATATTCTACAGTCCAAGGAACTTCTCATGTTACGAGTTTCTCCCGATACGTATTTTCATTTATAAGAAAGAAAATCTCGTCTCATTCTGTGAATTTGAAGTTAAAATATTTTTTCTGTATAAAAGCGGACATCTTTTCGTAATAGCAAAGTTTTATCAAGGACTAAGGCGCCCTCTATTGAAGCCTAACGAACTTATTTTAAAAATACCTCAATAATATATGCAGTAAATTAAATATACGTTCATTGATTTAATATTCATATCTTCAACAAAAATTGGAATATCAACACAGATGGTTATTCGAGTTGCATCGTTTCGCCACATGTCAGGCAGAAAAATATCTGTAATTATGTTTTAATTTACCTAATCACAGCTTCTTCCACAGCGGTTGTTGTTTGGCTTTTACTGGCACAAAACAACTAGGCTACCTACACCAAACCAATCGGTAAAAGCAGTATTACATGTAAAAAATAAATACAAAGAAATAATGTCGACAATTCGAATAAAAGGGCTAAATATAATTAAAATGGCTAATGGCAAAAAGTTAAAAAACCCGAAGCAAGTTGGCCAGTCTCACCATTACTAATGACACTCTGTCCAATGTCAGAGGTAAACCCGTAAAAAAACGGCACGATAGCAAAACGTAAGCGATTGTGACTCGAGTGTCACAAAGACCACATGTTGGTGGATCAGTCCCAGATAAAATAAAACGATGAATTATATAAACAAACTGTAACCAATGTGTGACCAAGTTAGGGCAACTTCCTACTATCTTTACGGAAACAAGACGGCCAAAAAATAACAGAAGGTTTGATATGGAAAACCTTGTTACGACGTTGCTCACTCTAACTGTCATGTCGCGAAGTTGAGCCTTCAATACTGAGCCGTAGGCCATATTTGGGAAAGGTACGACTTTGACGGCACCAGCGAACTCGTTCTGGCGAATACGGACGTGGCCAGATATCGAGAAAAAGTAGATACGAATAAAGGAAAGAGAAAACTGGGCCAGTTGGTTTTGAATACCGACGAGAACTAACGGTAAGAGATGCCAGCATTAATACAGAGCTAAGAGAGTTGGTTTAACTAGTACAATCTGTGTTCTGTATAGCTTCTATGTGATCCAGGGCAAGAGAAATGATATACAACTCGACAGTGAATACTGAAACTGTAGAGGGGATACTGTAAAAACCACCGAGTCACGACGAACCATGACAGATCTCACACAGTCACCTGATTTTGAACCATCCTTCCATTCCCGTTATAGGGTGTATCCATCTGCCTTCCTCAGATGACTGAAAGAAAGGTCGCAGATGAGGATGGTAATAATCTATAGCGGGATGAAGTTATAATTGAAGACACCAACGTCATCCAATGACACACCCAATTCAGCCAGCTGCGACTGGATACGAAGGCCAAAAGAAAGAATGGCAGACTATTTATTACAAAAGAGCATAGCTTGCTGAGAAAGGAAGACACAACGTCAGGTGGGGCGCTGTGGTAAAGAACGAAGTTTTAATGGCATACAGCAAAGAAGGTTGCAAATGGTAGAGATGAAGTTCGTGGTACACAGTGTATAAATTCTGAACCACAGAAATGCAGAAAGCCTCAGATGACGAATGGGGTCGAGCATCTTCAAGACCTAGGTCCTGGCAGAACCAGAGACCCATAGTTCAATTTGAAACGGTTGAAGACAGAACAGGACTTGAGCATATAATATCGATCCACTCCCCAAAAGGAAGAGAGAACACATAGAATGTTCAGTGCCATATTACACTTGACATGCAGTCAGCTGACTGTCAGAGATAAGCTCCAAAAACTTTGCCTCAGGGGTCACAGGATAAACAACACCACTGAGATGGAGCTCTGGATCAGGGTGTATACCCCCGTTGACAGCAAAAGTGCATATAAACAGTTTTACAGAAAGAAATGGTGAAAATCAGTTTCTCTCAAAATGATAGGAAAATGACAACTGCCATGGGTTACTGTCAACCCTCTTAGAAAAGGGAGGGTTGATGAATGATTTCTCCAAGTCCATTCCCTTGGCTGTGGTTTTGCTAAATAGCAGATAGGGACAGTTTTCAAGGGAAGCAGAAAGAGAGAACAATACCAGTAAAAGACTAAGTGTGAAAATAAGTATAAGAACCAGTACTGGAGAGAGAAAGGTTGTGATCTGAGAGCACACACTCTATAGAATGACCCATCCCCATTAATAGCAGTGCCACCCCAGGGAGGATTGTGCCCATGATTAAAAAGGGAGACAAAACTGTTCAACATGAGCCTCAAAGTGTGACTGAGTACAGGTATTTCCTCTAGAGAGCACAGCGATGGTACGACCCAAGGAAACGTGGATGGTGACGGCCTCCAAGGGTGTACTGAGCTGCAAAGATAGAATGAACACGTGCTGGTGAACTATCAGTGCCACCCTTCACACAACCTGTCATTCTAGTATAAAGAAAACTGCCAAAAAGTTTCCTGTAAGGAAAGACACACACAGGATGATAGGAATCAATCAAGGCCTTAAGGTTATCCAAATTAGAATGGATTCCTCGACAGTTCCAATTTATGAAAGTAGTCATATTTATTCAGGTGGTGGACAACTGGGTAGAGAACCTGGGCAATCATTGGAAGGAATGGTGGGAATAGAGACAGAACTAGAGGTTGACTTGTCAAATTGCTTATCTAAAGAAAGCAAAGGACTGTATGTGTTTTGAGTATGACTCTGTTAGATGCAGAGAGAGATGTGTCTACACTCCCACTGTAGCAGCGAAACGTAGTGCAACTGCATATGTCTGATATAGAGACGAGGACAATAACTTCCGAGCCTCAGTGTAAGAAACATTGTGAATCATTTTTCAAATCCTGTGTCTCTTTCTCCTCCACCCGCCCAGGGCAAGAACAAAAGTAAGAGAGGTGAGAGACACTACAATTAACACAGTGAGGGTCCAGTTTGCACTTGTAAGCATCATGGTCTTTGCCACAGTAACAAGCAAATGTCAAAGAACCATGACATGATGCCTTCATGTGACTCAACCACTAACACTGAAAATATCTCAGAGGGTTGAGAATATATGGCTGTACCTTCAGTTCAGATAATCCATCTAGATAGTAGCAGGTGCTTGTGGTGGTGTAAACGTCAAAATTAGAACATATAATAGTCAGTATAATTCCATCTTTGTGAGTGGAGAGTGCAGAAATTTCTTGGGTGGAGAAACAAGCGAAGATTTCTGACTTTGGGATGTTATTCAAATCCCTCTCAAAAATAACTCATGAGGAATTCTAGTACCATGGGGAATAAACCGAAATGGATTTATGCCCACTGGCTTTCGATTTAAAGAGAAGTTAAGTGTGTTTTTGGGTACATATTTCCTCCAAGACGTCCCCATAAAATTACTTCTTGGTTGACTAAGGAGAGCCAGCAAGCCCCTTCTGAATAAAAAGGGAGACATTTGCTCTAAAGGTTTGTCTGACCAAGAATGTAGTATGAGAAAACTAGGTGTACTACAAGTGTAGAAGAAGGTGGGGACTGTTGTCCAGAGTCTTCAAGACATGGTTGTTTACCAATGATCTGTGCCCACTGACCCCACCCACCATGGAGTCCACTACAACGTAACACCAGCAGGGTTTCATGAGTGCTATATCCAAACACCAGCATTAGACATAATGCCCACATACCATTTGAGGAGGCCCAAGACTGGTACTTGGTTGACCCTAGCTCAACAGGCCAAGCCGACTAATCCTGGGGAGGAGGGACCACCCACCTACAGGAATTCAAAATCAAAGTGGTGTGTTGGAGTTAGACCCCTCAATAACCAAGATCTTCTCGCCCCTTCACACGTAGTCACACACGTAAAACAGGTGGATGGACGTTCAAGTTTCAAAGGAGGTTAACTGAAAACACAGAACCTTCTCTGTGAGGACCATTCACTACATACAGGAATCCGCACCAAGGGAGTCATAGCAAACTTCAATTCATGGTGCTAGCTTTCACATCCACAGAATTTTATTGTGTCAGAAATAAACATTCAGTGGTTCCATGACCAAGAAAAGGGGGGCATATTTACCTTTCAATTTTTTTCCTTTTGCCAGAACTTTCATGAAGTTTTACATCCTACCACCGACATCTTATCATATTTAATACACAATTTACAAATGCTATTGAAAATTGGAATTGCTATTATTAAAAATAGTGGGATAATCAGATTACCCAGTTTAGTCACTAATGAGGGTAAATAATTTCAGAAGATAACTGTAATTCATGTCTAAAAAACTGAAATATATCAAATACGTTACAGTTATATGCTGCTATTATTGCTCAATTTGATGAATTTAGAATAACAATTTTGACTTCTAGTTAGGGATCAAAAGCCTATATTTCATTAATGTTATTTTCACATGTGTATCAGTTGAATACAAAAAAAGACCCACATCACAATTTATACTTTCAACAAACTGGCCAAAACTATGCTGAGACGACTTATGTGGATAAACATTCAAACCAATACATTTATAAAACGTCAAGTTACAGTTTTATTACAGCCACTATTTTTGGTTCTTTCACAAAAATTAAGGATTTATAGATTATCAACCTGTTCTGTTTTAATGAAAATGTTTGTATAAGAAGTACAATAAGTTACTTTTAGAATTAACATAATATCACACTTGATATTTCACACACAATCATTTACATTGTAAAACCAAAATGAGCAACTAAAAAAATATTTTATCTAAAGGAAACAAAACTACACACAAGAACTATCTTGGTGACTGAACTCTGTTCTTCTTTAAGTATCTAAATACAGTTTTTAAGATATCCAAACTCATTTAATATTCATCTTTTAAATATAAACAAAGTACTTATGCTTAATATTTTTTCAACAGTGAATGAACAGATAAGTGATACAATATTTTCATATAAAATAAATATTTATCAGCTGCATTATTGTACTCAAGAACGATTTAAATTATTGTCAAACATTTCAAAGAGGTTGCACCAGCCAATCAGGAATTTTATATAAACAAAAAGGTCATAGAAAACAGAATATTTTTAAGAGTCACAATATAAAAGTACATCTTCAGGTATTGCATGAATTATATCTTCTTTCAAAATAAAGAGAATTTCAAATATAAGA
Source organism: Tachypleus tridentatus (assembly GCF_004210375.1). NCBI lineage: Eukaryota > Metazoa > Arthropoda > Merostomata > Xiphosura > Limulidae > Tachypleus > Tachypleus tridentatus. The sequence goes on along the minus strand of NC_134829.1, from coordinate 47,817,507 downwards.
ACAAAGCCTATGCATTTGTTTTATATATATATACACATTACGTTGTTGCTACAAGACATTACACTACTTTCTTAACATCAAGACCTTTTCACAAGTCATCCAGAAACAATCACAAAAGAAATGTCTTTTTTTAATATTACTAATCAAACTGTAAATCTGTAATATATTTTTAACATTAACAACCCGGTTCGATTCCTTACACTTGTATCACTTCACAAAACAAGAATGAATTAAACCTACAAAAGTGTGTGTAAACAAAATATTTAATTTTCCTTGAAATTGGTCTCACAACCATTTCTAACTTTTATTATTAACTTTAAAATCTTTATTTTTGCTCTATTATAGGGCAAAAGAATAACACTGACACTTAAACTAAAAACATTTGTATGTCCTACTTTCATACGCACTTGTTTTTTTTGTGAAGAAACCAGAATACACATTTTTTCTTTGGCCTAATGTCAGATAATTTAAAAAAAATTTAAATTAAAATATCTCACCAGAAAAGTGTCTGATGTTTTAAATCACAGTTAACTTTATTTTTTATACTTATTAATAATGTATTTCATGCTACTTTAAAGTCCCATTAATATTAATTAAATCAGCTGTTTTTTAAATACCCTAAAATAATGTCTTATTTCTAATTAGATTCAGTTACCTCAGCTTAGCTGCATGTTATCTCACAAAATATTTTTACTAGTAAAATTAGATCACATAATGTTAATTTTAGTGGATTTAAATATTTTTTTTTGCCTAACAAATATTAAAGCATTAAAGGTGTTTGATATGAAAGAGAACAAATCTTGGAGATACTTCATAAATGAGATTCCTTATGAGTGTCAAATACAAGGATGTTTGTTACTGAAGTAAGAAAATTAAACATAGAAAAAGGATTTTTCTTCTTATGAATTATGTTCTAACAAAATTAATGTTTTTCTCATCACAAGAAAATGATCACCAGGTTACGTTAAACTCAATACTTTATATTTACATATCAAATTTATGCCTTTTCATTATGGTTATTAGCCATGTAAGTAGGGTTGTAAGCAGGCTGACTGATTCCAGGGTAAGGAGGAGGGTTCATCCCAACTACTGATGGGTTGTAACTCAAATCACCTTGTTGCCCACTACTTGGTGGATTATTCTGTGTATAGCCACCAGAGGAAGCTGGATATTGTGGAGGACCACTAGAAGGAAGATGGTATGGAGGAAGACCACCAGTTGGAAGTGGGAAGCCACTAGAAGGTGTTGGGTATTGTGGATAGGCAACAGGTTGTGCCAGATACTGGTTATCACCACCAAACGGTGGTGGGTAAGGAGAAAAGCCACTGGTTGTTGGTGGTTGACTTCCTGGTTGTGGGCCATATGTGACAGCTGAAGTGGTATTAGATATAAATGTGGAGGACTGTGGGCCTACAAAAATTAGAATGTAATAAAGTTATTAGTGTTTGATAGTGAAAAATGAAGGGTAAATGTTAAAATAAATAATTTTCATTTCATATAAGAAAAGTACACAACTCAAAACACTGTTGGAGTTAACAATCACTTTAATTAGAACATTAAACACATTAAAGTAAAGATAGAAGTACGTCATTTTGTCATTTTACAATTAACAAAATAATAATTTTAATTCAAAGTTTGCATTTTGTTCTACAGACTTGTTACCAAGACATGCTTGTTATATTGATACAACATTCATTATTATTAATCTGACTTTAAGATAAACTAATGTTTTATCAATGACAATTTCATAAAGAACAGGATAAAACTAAAATTTAGCAGTCTGAATATTTATAGAAACTAAATGACTTTCAAATTAAAATATTCACCATGATATCAGCCATTTACCTGCAGCAAAATGGAACACAAAATTCAACACCTTAGCCATAAGATAAAAGAAAACAAGAGAACAACACAACATTTTCAAGCAACAAAATGATCTTTATCTTTGACTAATTTTAAGCACAGTTTCTGTTTGCTATTTTCGAACATTGCTACATTTGTCTACAGTTACTACTAAATTAACAATACTTACCATATAAAACTCTTCCCTGCTGTCGACGTTTTGCTAGGAGGCAGCAGCCACAACAGAAGCAACATAAGAAAATACCAACAACAACTATGATAATTGAAGAAACTAACAATCCCAAAATCAAGCCCATGTTACTGCTGTAACGGTAAATAAAACAGATGGATAAAAACTCTCAGTAAGTTGATACATAACTCAAACTTGCATAATAATAGTTAGAATAATGAATTGTTTTATACTTTTTAAAAAAAGTAATCTCCATCTATTTATGTAAATATACCATTGCCATCTGCCTTGTTCTCTAGACTGTAAGTGGTCTATAGAAAGAAAACAGAAGCTCAGTAAAACAATGCACAGTGGAGAAATTTGATATCTAGATGTTTGTAATATATATTGACAATTTGTATTTATATTCAGAAGTAAAGGGCAATTATTTTTTTTTGTTTTCAATTCAGAAACTAATTATTTCTGAACCTTTATGGTTTATCCAGGAATTCAATAAGTAATTATCTTAATCTGTATAAAATAGCCTAAGTTTTAAAAACCATGATCATATGGAAGAATAAGTGAAACCAGCAAAATTACTGTCAGATTTTGAGTTTATTTACTGATTAAGTTTCACAAGTTGTAACTTACAATAAAATAAAAATTACTGTCACATTTTCAACAGAGAAAGAAAAACATATTGCTGTACATAAACATAGCTCATACAAGTGATGAAATACAACAAAATGGGTACACTGTTATTTAGACTATTAATGTAGCTTTATTTACAGTGAAAATGATGTTACTAATGATTACATGTGAAATGAATTCAGGGTTAAAATACTGTTTCCTTCACGTGCAGCTTTCATGTTTTTCAAAATTGGTGAATGTTGATCTGTTTCTCCAGTGTATAATTTTTCATCTCCACTATAAGCTACTTTGTATGCTGTAATCTTCACTTTTGTCTTTACAAGATACATTTCATTTAATATAATTTAACATGTATTTTTTTTCAATGCTCAACAATTTTAAGGGCACTTCTTAACTGCATTCCTAACTAGCTTTCTGGAATGAATTGTCCAGGAAAAGCTTGTTTCCATATATATGTAGGGTTGTAAATATTCATTTTTAATTATTTTGTCTACTATAAAGTTATAATTTTCCTCTACTGAAAAGTTATTTCTGATAGGTATATACCTTCTCTTACATAAATAGCTATTCATGTTTAGCACAGCCCTCTATGTGTAAACTTATTTTTGCATGCCACAAGCCTAAGTTCCCACATACCCCATGTTTAACATGATTAAACTGCATCTCATATTTAAATCATCGTGTGACAACTCTCCACCAATAAGAGTACAACACACCCTCCTGATGCACATGACTCCCTCTATTTAATTATCTAATAATTATCACTGCATGTTTTGGCAGAAAATTGAAGTACTGATTTTCAGTGAGGAAGGGTGGGAAGTGTGACAAGAGATAAGTTACTATTGGAAAAATATTTTCAGTGGAGGAAAATTATGTCTTCTGATACAGTATTATTATATACCTTCACCACTTTTGTCTACTGTTGAAGAAGGTGATGCAGACATGGGCAGAAAATGTACAGAGGACATGGTAAAGGAAAAGAACAATATAGACACACAATAACTGAATCTAAATCCAACAGATTACATGAATGTGCCCCTATGTGTAGAGTATCTAAGCTGTAATGGACCATACACAGTAAATCAACTGCAACAAAACCCCAGATGATGAGAACCGACACCTACGAGGCAGTAGGATGAGGATCATACCATCGATAAGCCAACTATAACCCAAAACAAGTCATCAGAATTGACATCCATGTGCAGGTAGGAAAGAAAATCATACTGGTGGCAAGTCAACTACAATCCAAAACAATGCTACCTGATAGGAGTAGGAAAGAGAACATTACCAGTCTGTGAGCGAGGTATGATAGCAATATGTTAAGCTGCTTGACTAACTTGGGGACATCCAGATGATGATGTCCCTGTAAAGTAAATGCTCCCACTCAAAACCAATCTGACAGAAGCTATCCCAGTGCAAAAACATTATCAGTATTTGAAAATCATTGAGGTATAGTACAAGAGGAAGAACCACATTTTTCTACAAGTATCACCACTGTGATCCACAACATGAGTAAAGTGAACAACAGTATAACTGAGTAAGGGAACATGCATACCTGTAATACATGTCTGATAACTTATGTTGATTGGTTCAGGTCTAAATCCAAAACCCAGACCCTGGAAACCGATATCCATGATAACTTAATGGTTTAGTGAGAAATTTGGGTCTTCCAAACAGTTCTTCAGAGAGTCTGGGATCCAGACTTCAGGAGATTTTAGTGGTACAGAAATCATAAGAAAGAGTAAACATAATATTTTTTTTGAATAAGGTTCACTGGCTTATTGCAATATTGCTGAATTAATCCAATGCTAGAATGTCAGTCTGTGAACTAAGTGAGTGGCATTTGTTCACTGATTCCTCCAAAGTCCAAAAGCTGTTCTTCTTAACAATAGTAACATGTACATTCATCTCTTCCTCCTGCTCATTCAGTTCAGGAAACACAAAAAATCTCAAACATCTTATTAATAATGTCAAATACAAAAACCATGGTGGAGACTTAAAAGTCCTTTGCATGTTGTTGGGTGAACAATCTGGTTGTGCAAAGTTTCCATATTTCTTTGTGGGAATGGGATAGCAGAGCATGACATTAGCACTGGATCAAGAAGCAATGGCCACAAGAGTCAGCATAATATTAGGACTAGAAAACAGTGAATGTGAAAGTTCGGTTGGCACAAAGAAAGTCCTATTACCTCCACTTTACATAAAAGTGGGCTTGTTGAAGCAGTTTGCAAAGACCTCAGACAAAGATGGCGACTGTTTCAAGTATCTATGTGGGAAATTCCCAGCTCTTTTAGAAGTGAAACTTAAAGAAGGGATTTTTGTTGGTCTTCAGATGAGGAAACTGATTTGGATGAAAAGTTCAAAGGGAGAATGAGAAAAGTTAATAAAAGAAGCTTGAACTACCTTTAAAGATGTTATTGGTAAATGTTCGGGAAACAATAAAGATCCAAATTACAAAAATATTGTCAGTAACATGCTTGATACATTCAAAGAGGTGGGTTGTAATATAAGCTTGACAGTCCATTTCTTACACTCACATATTGACTATTTCCTTGACAATCTCAGAGCTGTTAGCAAAGAACAAGGGGAAAGGTTTCATCAAGACTCCAGGAAAATGGAGAAGAGATATCAGGGAAGGTAGAACATTAACATGATGGCTGGTTACTGCTGGTCATTGAAATGAAATGTTCCAGATGCAGTACATAAAAGAAAGACCACAACACAGTTTTGAGACAAAGACAGATTTCACACAAATAAAATCAGGATGAATGAGGCTACATATTAATTTCACAATCATTCTTCACTTTTGTTTTCAGCTTGTTTGTATTCTTGTTAACAAAATAATAAAAAATGTTCATTATGGCTAACAAAATAATAATTTAAGTGTTTTTTCCTTCTGATGTTGTAAAAAATCCTCACCCGATAGAAAAAAAATTATTTTAAAAATCTGCATAAATTATAAAAAATCTATAATAAAAACCAAAACAACTTTTACAAAGTTTAAATTTGCAGGTCTACTATGAATTAATCAGTATTCTGTAATAAATTTACATTGGATAATTACATTAATATCATGATTACAGTAACAGATTTTGCAGCATTGTTAATATTTTAAAATAAAGGTTTCAAATGTAAAGGTTTTCCAAGGTTTATTGGTCTATTTTTAGAATAGATAAAGAACACAGTTTTTATAGGTTTTAAATAGTTCGCTCATTTAAAAAGTGTGAGATGCGATCAAACACATGCTCTGAAAAAACGTTCACATAAGAAGAAAGGTTACAAGTTAAGCAATGTTTTAATTGATTAACCTTAGATTGGCTATTCTCAACCTTTTTATTAACAGACACCACAGAAAATTATAGAAGCATGGCATGTAAGACAGTATTGTTTCTAGTTGCTGTTGGGTTCATACATGTGACAATGGATGACACATAATGCATACTGTGGTGTACATTGCAGGTAATGTTGTCATAATCCTATATATGCAAAAACGGCTCGTTTGGGTTGAGAAAATATTTTTCATAGAAGAGCGAACAACGTTTCGACCTTCTTCGGTCATCATGGCTAACAAAATAATAATTTAAGTGTTTTTTCCTTCCGATGTTTTAAAAAAATCCTCACCCGATAGAAAAAAAATTATTTTAAAAATCTGCATAAATTATAAAAAATCTATAATAAAAACCAAAACAACTTTTACAAAGTTGTTCGCTCTTCTATGTAAAATATTTTCTCAACCCAAACAAGCCGTTTTTGCATATATATTTCTCTACAAGTGGGTTTTATCGACATCACTGATTGTCATAATCCTGTTTCTTTTACAGCAAATCAACTGATATTCATCTTTTAACCATCCTTATGTTTTAAATACAAAGTATACTGCAATTTAAACAATAAATTCAGTGTTAACTCTAGAGTAATTTACTAAAATTTTCATTAATATATAATTAACACTCTCAAGGTATTATATAGTTGTATTGTACTTCTGATCTATTGCAACATTTAAAACAATATTTTCATTTAATCTTAAGCCTTTTTTTTGGCTCACCAGTGAACCCTAATCAACAATTAAGAAGCACAGTCTGAGGTTGAATTGGTACTGATAAACTAACCTACTTTAGCTGTTTTTTTTTTGGAGGCAGCTTGTTTTTTTACCATTCCAGTTAACAAAATACCAACACAATCAATATTGAGAAGATATTGCTAACATGAATTTTTTTTCCCACAACAATCAGTACGAACTTACTCAGAAGTACTATATTCGAAATATTCATGTGCATTGCAACAGTATTCTGAACCCGGTTCTCCACAACAATATGATGCTTCTGCAAACTCATGTTTAGGGCAAATTAGGCTGTTGAGTCCAGTGCCACAAATCTTTCCATTCACTACATAAAAGGTAAGAAAACATGTATACTCACATGTATTTGTAATTATTTCAAAATTTATATTTTTTTTGTAAAAAAACCAATTTAATTAGTAAATTTTCATATTAAAACAAGATATAATTAAAAAATAAATAATTAATTAATACAAAAACCTGTTTATGAGAGTCAATTTTTAAAATGTGAATGGTACTAAAATGTACTTGTAGAAAATATTAAAGTGTCTATAAACATTATCTTTCATATTTTAATTTTATTCACTTACTCAAGTAATAAATAGAACAGATGTTTCTAGAAAAATGTGTATCCATTTAGAAAACAATTACTAAATATTTAGAAACACATATTAAACATTAAATACATTTTTCACGACAAATAATAAGAGGATTTCATTTTTTATCTGTTCATCATGTGCTAGAGGTATCTCGTTGCAGTTTACATGTCAGTGCACAGTCCAGGTGGCATTTTAAATTTTGAGAAGTCTTTTTCCATAAATACTATACTGTAACTAATTCAAATGTTCTTGGTATCTGAACTTTATTGGTGTTTTATTCACATAAAACACTTTTCTGTCTTTCAGTGCATTTGAAGATGGAAGAACATGCTTGTGTGTACCAAAAGATCAGTCATGACGAGACAAATAAATAATGGATATAGTGGTTTATTCTACGGAGAGCTTGGTATCTGTTTGAATTACTTTTTCAGTTGTCAGGTATTGAAAATGTTAAATTACAGTATTTATCTCTCCACAGAACAAGTAGCTAGAATCTCATGCTGGGAAGATAGTGGAGGAAATAAAACAAAGAAATTAAGGTTAGTTGTTTTGCACACTATAGAGGGAAAAAGAGAAAACTCATGGAAAGAGTACTTAGGAAAAGAAACACTTTGTGTGAGATCCACCTCAAGCACAGAATGCTCTTAAGAACGTTTTCCAGAAAACAAGTTTCGACTTGCTGTTAAAGTGTTACAATGTTAGATGGAATGCGAAGGCTTCTGAAGTACCCTATATATCCAAGAGGATCAGCAGACCCTCTAAACTGTGACTAGGATAATATGTCAAGCTGTACAGCATAGAAAAAAATACCTGTGAGGACCACTAATAAGATGTAGTTACATGGATTAATCGTAGTAGACATACAACCCGAGGAAAAATGAAGCCCCACGAGACTAGTTAGAGCTACTCAAATTGTCTGTTTCTTAGTGTTTGGGATGGCTTGCACTACTCTATCAGGTTGACTGATGTATACGTCCATCTGGCCTCAAACTAGCAGGTTTATAATGACAAGAAGAGAAACTCCATACACTGACAGCTCTAGTGATTGGGTACTGAGGAAGCAAACATTTTCCCACTTCATTAGCAGAAGCTGAGACAGGAAACAATATATGGGAAAATATTGGAGAAATGTGTAGACTGAAGAGAAATTGCTTTATCTGTATACGATTTCTCACTAAGATACTGTGTATGGATTACTATAAACAAGGACAGCATATGGTATTAGTTCATGCACACAAATTAGAATTAGTTATTTGTGTACATAATATTATTACTTCATATGCAGAATATAATAAACTGATTTGAATAATTTATTACTTGGTGCACATATTATATTGGTATGTAATTTAGTATTTAGTGTACATTATGAACAAACCCTAAACATGTCCCTAAAGGGACTCCACAGGTTCCTAAATTCTGACATTCAAAACTGTTAAGTTTGAACAATATTTCTATCAATGATCAATTGAAGTGAAAACATTAGAAATGCAACAGCATAGCACCTAATGTTATAATTTAACAATAACAGTGGATCTGTCTGTCTGTCCAAATAGGGTTTTCCATGCACTAAACTTAAAACCAAAAAACTCAAAGCCACTCTTTAGCATTGAAATATTTATGAAGCCTTTCCATACACACACTTAAATGTAATGCATCCACTACATCTGAAGGCAATTCATTTCAAAAGCCAACCACCCTGTT